>NC_091821.1:166926540-167226540 GCF_038994185.2 Dermacentor albipictus
CATTACAGCAATAATAATGTACATAAATAATATGACATGACAAGGTGTGAATACGCAACGTAGGAAAACGTAAAACTATAAAGTTAAAAGAAGACAGTGACTACTCACCTGTGTGGATGTTTATTTCAAAACGACAGTAAGAAAGGAGAAACACAAGACTGCAGTTCAAAGGTTATTTGAACGCATCAAAAAGTTATTTGAACACAGTGAAAACAAGAAGTGGGTGATTATTTACGGAAAATGCTATTAAGTTCTAAAGAGATTTGGCTGAGTCGGGTGCAGTTTTCTTTCAGTAGTTAAAGTTTGGGTAGCAATAAGTAGTAGATATACAAATCTTGCTATATTGAAATTAGATAGGTTTGACTGTAATATGTTGTTGGAGGCGATATCTCTGCTTCATACTCAAGAAAATAAACTCTTATGCGAAAACAGATTACTTGAAAAAGAGGAAATTCCGCGAGGAAGGAACTTGCGGAAATAGGTGCGAGTTCTGTTTGGGTGCATGTAATTTGGTATTAAGCGTGGTTTTGCACATAAGGATTACCATTAACATGCTCAGTTAATGCACATAAGGAGTTCTAGTAATATGAGTATTATATGTAATAGCTCATGTGACTGTGTATACAGAAATAGCTTAATAAAAGTAGAATACACAAAAGAAAATGGTTGTCAGTTTTAATTAACGCGCAAAATTCGCAGGTGAGTTTAGGTGTCAGTGACGCAATATGTAAACGTACACGTCGAATAAAGGTCTATGGCAGCACTGAGAAAAGTGGTTTTGTTTAGATGAAAGAAAAAAAAAGAATTGTGACAGTGGAAAACCATAACCGTGGTATACCTTTCTTTCTTATTGACCTGCAGTAAAAGTATACTTCAGTGCCAGAGGTTGGCAGCGGCTGGTCGTTATCACACGAAAAAAAGAAAGAAAAACTATACGCAGGGAACATAACAGTCATTAACTTCTACAGAAGATCATGTGAGCAGAAGTTGCCTATATTATTTGTTGGATACCTTGTTGAGCACTTTACCACCACCACCATAATCCTTTAGTAGTCCCTTGTGGGCTATTACCATAGGGGCGGAGCATAAACATGAATAAAAACAGTAATCATGAAAACATGAACAAAAAGATGTTGCAGACTGCACGCATTGTCAGAATCGATGTTATGCAAAATATTGTGCACGTAGCTGGTTATATAGCATCGTTTGGGCTTCTCCAAAGCTTTAACAGAAGGACGAACGTGTTTGTGTAAAGCGTGTGTGTGAAGCGAGGGTGTGCGTGACGACAGCAGCATAATGACGATGTCTGTGACGACTATAGTTGGACGCCGATGGCATGACAACCTTGATTTGTTGCACTCCGGCGAGGAAACATTGTGCCCCACAAAACACAGCTTTAATCACGTCCAATTTTCACGTTTATGCAGTTTATGTTCACAAGCTGGGCCGAAATGCAGACACCAGATCAGGCGGATGTAAAGTGTGAGACGTCGACGCAGGAATGTGACGAGGACAAAGGCGCTGTGTGATGCTTATCGAGGGGAGAATGGGGATGAAAGACGTTTGCCGCATGCACCTAAATACTCTATTTAAGCGTTCTGCATGCCTCTTGTCTGAGTGGCACATACCCATTCTCGATGATTGGCCAAGCATGGGCACATATCCAGTGTCCCAAGAAGGGAGTTGTTCAAATATAACAAATTTAAGATCAAAGAAGCCTTTGAATACCATGCGCTATTCTATTAAGTGGTCTGTGTGTTTAAAGATAGATATAAACCGACATTAAATGTACAGGCTTTATGTTGGGATTTAATGCTTGCTTAAGCTAAACAGGCAGGCACTCACTGGCAGTACTTCGTCGGTCAAAATTCCATGCTTTTCCGCTCCATACCAATGTGGCGTAGCCGAAATATCAGAAATCAAAGAAGATGTTGAATATCACGCTATTCAATTAAGACATCTGTGCACAATAAAGATACACATGATCAGACACGTGCAGGTTTTATTTGTGATTTATTGATTCACTACACATAACAGATTTGCGCTGACTCGCTCGTTGTAGGGGATCGAATTAGATCATCCTATGCCCGGCTTAGCAGACGAAAAAGTCGAGAATCCAGCCCAATAATGCTTCGCATTAAAAAGAAACAACATGTCAATAAACAACACGTCAGTAGAACAAATGGTAAGAGGCAAGTCCATTGGAGGCATTGCGCATAAGGCATGGCAGAGGAAACGAAGCCCAGGCAAACCAAAACGTAAACATAATCGATGAACATTGTATTGTTGCCCCTTACGAAAGAGGACCTAACGAAAGAAGATCAGCTATTTTCGTGTACAGCAAACGGAAATGATGACGTGCAGCTCCACAAATTAAATGAGAACGCCGTGAAGCACCGTGATGGAAAGCGCGTCATCTCCAGGCGCCCGTGTTGTCTGGAGTGACTCGGCGTGTAGTAAAATAGAAGAAATGATTGAGCTTGCTTCTCTTCAAACGTCCGTGCTTTCTGAACAAAAGAAACACCGGAGCCGTTGTTTTCCTCTTAGCGGAGTTTTTGTACTCCGAACGCTTCACACATGCCCAAGTCTTGCGAATAAATTGTGCCACACACTTAATTAACATAATAAATGACCGATGCAGTCGTACCTCTGTATGAATGGCAACTGCTTCAAATAACATACCTGCACACGTACACAGGCACAATGAAGAAAAGAAAAAAGAAAGTCAGCAAACTAAAGGGACTCTTGCTATTTTTTTCTTTCAGCCAAAGACAGAGATGAAGAGAGAGAGAAACGGTTGCGTGTGTATTATTACGTGCAAAAATGCAGACACATGACGTGTAGGAGATAGCTGTTTTCTCTAGCCGAGCAAGCTAACGCGGTCTAGTCTGATGCTATAATCCACAGGTCCTGTCACTAAACAATGGGGAGGAAGAGCGCAGACAGGCCTGCCTGAATCATGAGTTGGAATTGCCTCTTGCCATTGCTATGCTCCATGCAATCATTAGTCAGAATCAGAAGTAAGCGTACACTGATGTGTGCCAGAAAGCAACGAGTGACAAAAATATTTTTCCGATGAAAAAAAACATGCCTGCGAAATTATTTCACTCTCATGCATGTATTGACAACTGTGCGATGGTGTGGACTACTAACACGTACGGAAGAGTGCGGTGGCATGCAGAGAAGTCGTATTTCATCCGGTGACTCTCGTTGCGATTTCCCATCAGCCAGTGGTGCTGAGCTAACATGCAAGCGCATATGTTTTCAGCTATGAATTTCTTCATTGCGCCGCTGGTGGGCGTCGGAGCACCGTAATTTTGAATCGCCGAGGGGTAGAAACTAGAGCGACGTGCGAATTGCACGAATAACTTGTTTCTGACGAGTAATGGCACTTGCGGAGAATTCATATCTTGTAAAACGTACTGTATAGGCCGCGATTGACATTTTAGATGGGCCTGATGATGCGTGGGTCGTTTAGAGTCGTTTTTGGCACAATGCTGCTTTAAATTCAATTATGTATACTCTATGTACGACAACATACTGCTGAAATTCATTTATTTCTTATATTAGCTCCGGTTTAACCTTCTCTTACGCTCCTGTGTACTTATGTAGAATACTGATACTCTACATTCGCAGAGTAAGAACGAGCACGTACTTTATTACGGGAACTTTCAATGGTATAGCGAAATACGAGGAAGTTGTTGCACTGGCAAAAACATTTTGCGGCACTGCATTTGTGTTCCTAATGTACGGATTACGCAGCGTTACCGACACGATGGTGCCATATCTACAACGTTATGAAGCTGGAGGAAAAGATTGACCTCAAACGTAGGGTGTGTTTAGAGTCGCAAAATAAAAGACATAGTTATTTAATCGCCGGTGCTCAAAATGGCTTCAACTTGCTGCGCCGAGGTTGAGATTCAAAATGCATAAACAACCGCATCTGTAGATAGACTAGAAGATTAAAGAACTGCAACTATAGACGGAATAAATTCCGCTCCTTAGACTGTGGTATTTTCGAGGCTCTTCAAAACAAATCAGGCCTGAATGCTGCAACAACCATTATAGGGCATCCCATATAAAAGGCGCAGTATGTGTTTCTATCTATCTATCTATCTATCTATCTATCTATCTATCTATCTATCTATCTATCTATCTATCTATCTATCTATCTATCTATCTATCTATCTATCTATCTATCTATCTATCTATCTATCTATCTATCTATCTATCTATATATATATATATATATATATATATATATATATATATATATATATATATATATATATATATATATATATATATATATATATATATATATATATATATATATATATATATATATATATATATATATTAGCATGTGTGTGTCCGATTTGGGCGAGCAAAGATCCAACAGTGCGTACAAAATTTTAGCGATAGTTACTCCCATAGGTATAATCCTATACCTTTGATACATGTTGATGAAGTTGATTTCGATAGAAATTAACTGCGCATTTTAATTTTAAAGTAATGCAAATATACATCAAAGTACGTGCTCATAGTCGATATTTTAATTACGCTTACTGTTACAAAAGTTTTTCGTTCATTCATTTCGGTTCTTGTGTGATTTCTGCTACGCAATTGTGATATTTTCTGCCTGTTTTTTCTGTCGAGTCTCGTGTTGACCTAAGCCAGCGGTAACCCTACTTAGGTCAGCCTATTCAACGTAATGTGACTGTCCTGCTTTTGTTTAAAGTTTTTTTCCTTCTTAAATGACCTTCTGTTAAATGCACACCGGAATGAATGTCCCGCCTGTCATTCCACTGCACTTTCAGAGTGGACGGTATAATATAATTAAAAATCTGACCAAGAGGGAAGAAAAACTCACGGAAGCAGCGCGAGTTTCAGGCACAGCTCACTGCGCCTCTTTCTGTCGTGCGGTACTCGCAAACGCTTTCCCGAATGCTCGCTTTTTGCCGGATCTCGAGGCTCATTTGTCGCTGCTGTTTTCGTGTTCGAACTAATATCTCGAACGACAGACCTCCGGACGTCATTGCGTCGTGGTTCATTTTTCTTTCTTTTTTTTCTCATCTTATTGGTCCAAAGTGAACTTTGTGCGCTATATCAATGGGCAGAACGTATCTTGCGTCACCGCAGCCGAATTCAAGAGAAAAATGAGGCGCACAGCGTAGTAAACATATTACAGTTGAATTAAAGCCGGATCAGGACAAATTAACGACTCGGTTCCAGCGCTGACGCCGCAAGTGTAGTGCAGAGAGATCGTCACGTTGCCACGGCAACGATAGGCGCATTAAAAATATACCCAAGCTACAAACAAGCGAATAATTGAATTAGTGAAATAATTATTTGTCTACACAAGAAAGAAAGCACCGCATTCTATTTCAAAACTGCAGCCTGCCGCTCTGTAGGCAGTGACGCCACAACTAACTGCGCCACCTAGAGAGAGAGAGATAGAGAGAGAGAGACAGAGAGAAGTCAAGGAACACCACGGCAAAGTTTGAATGACACGTGGAGAAATTCAATAGCGAAGCAACCGTAGCGGTGCGCGCAGCGGTGGGCGAGACAGACATCGACAGGCACAGAGAGCAATCGAGTTAAAGAAAGCTCGGAACATAAAAGAAACAAAGAAAATAATGACGAAGCAGAAGCGATGGCACTCTGCAACTGGAGCAAGGTATGCGGCTAACTGTAGGATGAGGTGGGCAAGTAGGAAGCCATTGGCTCCCTTCTACTCCATTTCTATCCTACGTAAGCTAAGGCTCTACGAAAGATAAAAACTATTCATCGTAAATAAAAAAAAATAGATGATCGCATAAAACATGATCGTGGGATCAGCGTGATGGAATGAGGAGAAGCTTTATGAGAGGACATCGATGTTCAGTAACACTGTTAGGAAAGTGTCGATAAAAGATAGGCGGGGCGTCTAGACATTGGTGCAGCATTCAGTGAAGAAGTATAGTCAGAGCTGTTTCTGGATGTGTCGTCCAACAGCGGCACAAGGCAGCGTTTATCTTCGCAGCTATGGTGAAATGTAGCCTGTGTTTTAAAAGAAAGTAACCTGCAATTTCTATTCGCCCTATCTGGAGACTCGGCTTGTAAAAGCAGATGAAGTGTGCGCACATACTCTCGCTACCCGTCTGTTAGATACGGACCCTTTTCCTGGCATCACTCGAGTTCCCCTACCACATCCAATCGCCGTCGCATGCCAATGAGGGTGCGCAGGAGTGCGCACCCTGCCCTGTCAGACAAGTTGGCGACTCCCACCTCGTGCGCGGCACGTCGAGCCATTGTCCCCTGCTTGACTCTTCCCGAAAGTGCAACGGGAGCCTGGCACGGTTCCAGGTAGTTGATCTTGGTCCCGAGCAAAGCTGTTTTGCGGCTCTGAAAGATCGTTCGAAGAACAACCCGTCTCCTCGAGGCGGCACTTGCAGGCCATGAGGCAACGCCGGTGACAGGTCACCCGTCCGACAGTGGAGCCCTTGGAGCAACCCCATCTGCGGAATGTGACGGCACTTGCACTGGCGCCCAGCATTGGAGGAAAATGACGACTCCTGAGCGGGCTCTACGACTGGCCGAAAATGACGTGACCCCGAGAAACCGAAGGGGTTAAAAGCGAGAGACAGGGAGCAGAGACAAGAATTCCTTCCTTCATTCATATTTTTTCGTTCTTCTTGCCACGGGCCGCAACGTCAGATTTGCTGCCGGCCATCAATGACTTTATGACTGTTAATTACTTTGTGTTATTACTGAAAATAATGTAAATAAACCTTTCGTTTCATCTCAACATCCTCCTCAACGTCGGCCAACTCCCGCACTCAACGGCAAGATCCAATACCGTCACATATTGATCTTGCATATCGACATAAGTGGTTACCCGGGGTCATACCTACACTTTATTTTTTTTCTGTTTTAGAGCACACATTCACATGCCCGCTGATAACTTCGGTACAGCTGATTCGTCCTCGATGTTATTTTTTTCTTTTCTCATCACATGGAGGTTTGAGAAACGGTTTTATTCCCTCTATGTCCGTCTGGCTTTGTCGCATTCCCTTGGGTTTATTTGTTTACGCTTGGATACTCACAGAGTGTACCAGGAAGGCAATCTCACAGAGTGCATGGGAGAGTGTGAGCCATTTTTTCTGATCGTGGCGCTGAACGACCTAAAGGTAAAGAAGCGCAGCAAATGATTAACCTTGTACTAAACAAAATGTAACAAATCCGCACGTACGATATATGAAATGGTTTTCTAACTAGATTAACATTCTTTTTGATCAGCAGTTGACTTTCATCTCGTTTGAAAATATATTCATACTTCCTTTTGCTAGAAAACACACTTTATAGAGGCAGGGTTTACAGTCAAGCTTACCCACTGCTGTGCTTCAATTTTCGTCAGGTACGAACAACAAGCCTATACTTTCTGCAGGCCAAATATATGCATAATAGCCTTCGCTAATAAAAGGAAAAACAAAAAAGTAAAATGACAAAAGGAAAATTGCGTGTATTGTGAGCTGCATAAACTTCTGAGTGCGCGTATTACACTGAGCCGCTCATAACAAAACAGGCTCCACCGGTTTTCGTTGCCTGAAGATACATTCTGTTCTCTTTTACATCGATTGATGTAGAGAGCCGCTTCAGCTATTCCATTTCTTTATGTTCTAAGGCAAAATGTAAATAAATAAATAAATAAATAAATAAATAAATAAATAAATAAATAAATAAATAAATAAATGATAAAAAGAAGTTCACCATCGTGGCGATTTGGGCCTCTTGGTATACCAAAGTAATGATTCTGAATAGCGCAAATGCGTGAGAAGGCTACGGGAAAAGACAGGGCGTTATGTCTGTTCCCGTATTCATCTCACGCATTTGCGCTGTTCAAGACCTTTCCTAAATAAATGAGACGACGCCTAAACGAAGGGCTATAGGGAATTACTCCTTGGTTCTGCCTCCTTGCCTTTCAGCTTCCTTGAAAAGAAGGCTCCACTTGCTCGTGGCAAAGAGCTGTATACGGATATGGCTACGGGTACTGCGGCCTACTTCGAGTTACCTGGTATATGCAGACGCTCGACAGCCAGCAAAAGAGACCTCCTGACATATCTCAAGAAAATACGTTCTATCTTGCTGCCTACAAAACGAGCAAGGCAGTGCCGCTCACGTACAGATGTTGCTGGTGAGGCTGCATAGGCTGCTCGGTGATTCCTAACCTCATTATCATCCTCAGCCTGAATTTATGTCCACTGCAGCACGAACGCCTCTCCCTGCGATCTCCAATTACCCCTGTTCTGCGCCAACCGATTCCAACCAGCGCCCGCGCATTTCCTAATTTCATCGCTTCACCAAGTCTTCTGCCGTCCTCGACTGCGTTTCCCTTCTCTTGGTAGCCATTCTGTAACCCTAATGGCTCAACGGTTATCTAACCGGCGCATTACATGACCTGCCCAGCTCCATTTGTTTTTCTTGATGCCAATAAAATATCGCCTATACCCGTTTGCTCTCGGATCCAAACCGCTCTCTTTCTGTCTCTTAACGTTATGCCTAGCAATCTTCGTTCCATCGCTCTTTGCGCAGTCCTTAACTTGTTCTCAAGCTTCTTTGTCAGTCTCCAAGTCTCTACCCATAAGTGAGCACTAGTGAAATGCACTGATTGCACACCTTCCTTTTCAATGATAACGGTAATCTTCCAGTCAGGAGCTGACAATGCCTGCCGTATGTGATCCAACTCATTTTTATTCTTCTATGAATTTCCTTCTCATGTTTAGGGTTCCCTGTGATTAATTTACCTAGGTAAACGTACTCCTTCACTGACTCTAGAGACTGACTGGCGATCCTGAACTCTTGTTCCTTTGCCCTGCTATTCATCATTATCTTTGTCTTCTGCATATTAACCTTCAACCCCACTCTTACACTCTCTCTGTTAGCTCTCAAAAGGCCGTGTAGATTTGCATGACAATGAGCGTTCGGGGAGGCCGTGTGCGTCGCTGACTTCTATTACAAGGGCATCTAAAGTTTAGTGCTGCGACGGGAGAAATGTCTGAACCGGTGTGGGGACTGTGTGGAAAAATACGGTAAGGTACGTAGAATAGTACGTATATTTGTAATTACCTATATGTACCTTATTTTGGCTAATCAAAAATAGGGGCGAAGGCTTTCTGATTCGCCCTCGTAAGGTGGTGGCAAGAGGCACCGGAGATGTGAATACTCCCCTACATTTCGATAGAGAAGCTGCTGGCTCGCAGTTCATACCGCCGGCGTGTTTTTGTTCTGTATTCACTGCGACAGTTTAAGAACTTAACTGCGGCAGTATGGGAAGAACAAACGGCAAATGAACCTTCGTTAAATGCGTAGGGAGAGTTGCTGGCAGCTTTCCGGGGAGGGAGCTTAATCATTTTCAGTTGAGCAACACACAGACACACACACACACACACACACACACACACACACATATATATATATATATATATATATAATAGGACAGGTACGGCCAGTCTGAATGGTCTGGTAACCATTGCTTCAACGGATATTAAACCTATGCAGGGTGCAGAACTGAACTGTGACGATTATTTTCAACGTGTAAAAAAAAGTGTAGATGCGCAGGTGGCCTGTCGTAGGCGGTCGTTTTTTGTTCGGACCGCCTCTCAGGTTAATGAACCCAATGGCACCTCGCGATAGAGCAACATGGGCGTGCCGAGGAATGTTCCCTTTATCAGCCGTGAGTATACGATACCTGCTACACAAGGCAACGTCAGGCGTTCCTAAATTAAAATCGAGAGCTGTGCGTTTCACTAACGACAGCCAAAGACACTCACGGTATCACGTATCGCTTGAGTGTTCAACAGCTGCTGCGCGTAGGGATATCGTAGAGATCGCGTGTTCGCGGGCATTTAATTTCAGGGCAGTCAATGTCACCGGTTAAGACGTGGCTGTTCACTGCATTTAATGTAGACGCCAGTCCTCGGGTAAGCTTCAATGTGTCATGGATCAATGTTTTCTTGAGAACGTGCATAGTAAACTTAGCTGAACTATTAAGGAAAAAAAAACACCTATGTAATTAAACGTCTTGTATTTAAACGTCCTTGCGGAAAATCATCGAGGTTGAAAACAAGGCGCAGTTAGGCGATTCCTGCGTAACACTCTTTGAATAGCCACATTGATGAAAGAGCTAAGTTTTCTGTCCCATATTAAATTGCAAATGTGTTGTATTGTGCGGATAATATTTCATCGACATGCGTGAGGTCTGTTATTTGCTCGGTTGCAATATTGTGTCTTGGAGCGCGTCATGGTTCTTGAACGACTGCGACTACAAATGTATATATGATATGTTTCTGCCATTTTTTATCCAATAAATTTGTTGCAAGTGAGGGAAGATAAAATGTTAAAGATCCTCCTTTCTCTGTTCCATTCTTTGGCTGTCATCCACCGCTGAAAACTGGCCGATCTTGGTGATAACATCGCCGGGGCGTCGCTAGGAGCGTTGACGAAGCGTGGAAAAGAATGGAATTGGAATAGAATCAACCTAAATGAATTCAAATCAAATGTATTTCCCTTCATTACAAAAGAAGGAGCACCGCATAAAAGCTGGTAAACTAAGCAGCCTGACGGGACGGGCACCCCGATAACTGGCAGCTTGGGACAGCAGTTACATAAGTACAAAAGAACGTAGGAACACTGCTTCACTGGAGTAATTATCAAGGCAGGCACGAATAAAAAATGATGAACGGCATGCACAGATGTAGGAATAGAAAATCACGAAATTACGTGTATGTGATGATAAATTAAGTATACAAAACATAATTATTTACGTACAAGAAATAGGTTTAAAAAAAAAGTCACTCGGAATCTTTAACAGCTTTTTGAACACGCACATCAGGTAGGTTCCTTAAAGACACAAGGTCAAGGTCTATGTCATCATTGCGCGTAAGTTCATCTAGCAGTGTGGTTAAATTAAAACGAAGTATTTGGCTCCCATATATAGTACGGCAACAGCCGATATGTCAATGTTCATTACGGCGATTGTTGTATATTGATATATTCTCTATAAGCTGTGATAATTACGCTATTGCGTTATCTTTTTTTTGTTCTTATTTGACTTAGCGACTAAGTTAAAATCCGTACAAGGACATGTCTAGTATGCAAAATATTTCTAACTACTGCTTTGTATGAGAAAAATGTGCAGCGTTCGAAGTTAACCGAATATCTCAGCGAATAACCGAAATTAACCTTAGCACTATATGATACCTGCCCAGCACCGTGTGCGTTTGTTCTCCTATGCGTCTGGTGTAAGCCCAGATAATGCTGTTGAAAATAGAAGCGACAGTGATCATTTTTAACAGCCGAAACAAGCGCTAACTACGCTGCAAAAAAAAAGAAAGAAAGTTGAAGTTGTGTTTTGTGAGCACCTTTTCCATCTGATTCTGTTAATTTTTTATCGTCCGTCTCGCCGAGGGCCCAATCGTGGTGATAGAGAGCACATGGGAAAACTAAGTGCACTCACTTCGTCTGATAAAGCCCCCTAATTGCGGACGCATGCTACTCGATGCACACCTGTGGTGAGCAGCGGAGTTTTGCATCAATTACGGGCGCTGCCTTCCATAAAAAAATCGTAAGTGCTTCCATGGATAACTAGGAGTTGCATATAGAACTCAAAACGTGTGCCTGAAAGGTTGCTCGCTTCTTTTTTATCCTGCCGTCGTTCTTGATATATAGTTTTGTGCCATTTTACACTCCATGACAGTTTTTCATAGCAACAATAATAAAAATGCTAACAATAAAAAAAATTCTTGATGATCAGCTCGCGCTTTCTGTGATCAAAAGGCGGAATTTCACCTTGTGCTCTAGTTTAGCACTACGGGAAAATTCAGTTGATGTGTTTTACGTATGCACAAACCGTCAACTAACGTTAATAACTTTGGTGAACGATGTGCGCGGTGTACGTGCATATCATTCGGAATTTTTGTGTGCTAAGCAGCGTTTTAATTCAATTTACGTCGCATGGGGCGGTTGGTGGCTGTAATTGTGAGTTCTCGCCGCACGTCCTAGTGAGTTCATCGCGAGTTTTGCTACGAGGCAGGGTTTAAAATCTCTGGTGCCTCTCTTACGGGCATCTTGTTATTGAATACAACCACTCTATCAGTCATTTTCATTGTTGTTCAGGAAGCGCGAGCGTGAGGTGGACGACGTAGTTTATAAAGGAACTTTGGCGTCAGAACAAAAGACGACCGCAGAAGCTAATCCCCCGAGGATCTCCGAATCCCCCGTGAACATCCCGCAGACCTCTGCGTGCAAATAGAATTTACCTTACAGGCTGTAAATAAGGAATGAGCGTCACTGTGCCTTGTGGTAGTTTTACCAAGCCTCTAGAAAAAGAAGACCATGGCAGAAGTAAGAGGACAGACGGGCCGGAGACTGAGCGACTGAACAACGTCACTCTAAGTTAATATTCGCTGTTTCAGAGCGCACCCTTTTTTTTTTCACTCTGCTTATTCACAACTATCCCGCGGCCACAAGATGATGGGGCGAAGGCGTTGCGGACAGGCCTGCCTGCGTTCCCACTCCCCTCTCTCACTCCCTTCCTGCCCAATGCACGCGGCTGCACTTGCGTTCATTTGGTTGTTATTATTTTCGGTATTTGCCACGGCCACATTCCTCTGAGCCATCCCAGGAGAGTTTGCGCCACGGTGTTGGCAACCGCTGGTGCAGCTTCAATCTCCATTTGCGCGGCGTGCGTGCGCAGCAACATGTATGTGTTAAGTGGCGTCAGCCAGGCGAACCCGCCTTTCGCCGGCGTTATGCGGAGGCACGCCGATTGTGTCTGCCAAGAAGATGACTTTCTCGTCCTCCTGAGGGGACAGCGCTTCGCATCCGCGATGTGGGAGGCAATGAGCTTGCCGGCCATGGGTTTGAGCGCCATGCTGGGCGCATCACGGATGGGCGGCCGCGCCAAGTGAGCGAACAAAGGAGTCGGCCCGATGACCTTTCCTTCGGTTGGCCGGCCGTCTCGGAGCGAGAAACAAAACGCCTTCCCCGAGTGCAGCGAATTAGAACGCCGGCCCTGCTCGGCGCTGTCTCGACTCCGCGAGTGTGCGGGTCACCTTTCTACACCTGCTACTCAACGGGGAATCTTGGACACCATGGCCACTCTCATGGCTTTGCTCTTCTGCGATTCGCAGCCTTCACACGTGGTATGCATTGGAATGGTGGTTGTATAAGCAACCCGACAGACAAAGCAGGAACGTGTACGTCCAAAACCTGAACAGACAGGTCCGGGTACATGAATTATTTTGTCAGTGCGCTACAAAGTCTTCCCCATGAAAACCTGCGATCCTTGTCGCCTTTGGCGTAGCGATACAATGTTTGTCCCTGCATATCATCTGGAACAGAAAGGAAAAAGTTTCAGATCTGGTGGCATACCCCAATATGTTTGTCTTCAGCGTATAGTGAGGAATTATGATACCGAGGTCAGATTCGCGAGAACACCGAGCCGCAGCTGGTTTGTAGAAAACAGTTATTATCTCAGATACATTTACAGATCACAATTATTCACGTGAGAAACCCTGCTCATCTCAGTGACTCCTTAGAGGCTATTTGGTTAGCAAATCGGGCGACCATTTAGACTTTTGCAAGGCAAAGATTACTCAAGTGGTCGCGATAGGCAAACTATCGCCTTGTTTACATCTTATCTGATGCTGTTGTGATTACTTTATCTCTGCTAAATTGAATTCTGGGGCTTACGTGCCAGAACCATGATTTGATCATGAGGCAGGCTGTAGTGGGGGACTCCGTGTTAATTTTGACCGCCAGGGGATTCCCTAATAAACGAGATCCGGGCGTTTTTGCAGTTCGCCCCCATCGAAATGCGGCTACCGCGGCCCGTTTATCTCTACTGTGAAGCTCAAGTTTATTTGCGAAAATTTCTCCAAGCATGTGACAGGCTTTCTGATTGCTCAGTTTCATTTCCAGAAGAAAACAAGCAGCATAAATAAATCCCGCTTGATCTATAGCACATCATCTCACACACCGGTGCTTCTCGTTCCTTGCCGCTCATCTGGGAAAAAGAAATTTTCGCTTTGAAGCCTTGTGATGCGCGCAGAGGTGACGATGCAGAGCCGCTTTTGGGAACTTGCTCACAGGAGAAGCCAACACCGTGCGTGGTACAGTTGTTTGGCGTCCTGTATCATCGGTGGTGCAGCGACGACAATATGGCCTCTCAAACGGTGAAAAATGGGAGGATATATGAGGAATACAGACATTTATTTCCTTCGGTTCACTGGCTATTGAGTGCTTGAATTCGAGATCGATGCGCCAAACCTACCTGCGCCACTCGATCAGCGTGCTCCCCCCTAGCCCCCTCTTTGACCCTTGACAAAAAAAAAAAACAAACTCGCACAACTAGAGGGAATCCAGAGGGCCCGAGAAAGGGCGGAACATCACGGTATTCCTGCCCCGACTTGGACGCGGCCAGCGGCTTCCGCGGGTCCCCGATAGGGGCCTCCGCTGAAGCTCCTCAGGATCAAATAAAGTTCATTGTCTGTCTGTCTCGACAGCGAACACCTCAGCAAATCAATACCAGATTGCTGATCGTGTTTCTACGGAAATGACACGCCAGGCAGTTTTACGTGCTCAACCTACATTGGGGTTCTGACTTGCAATGTAGCAGTTCCATGTCAACTGTGTGCAGGGACCAATGGATTTGCCTTCGCTCATGGAAACCGTAAGAAATTGGGGTATCTCTCTCTCTCTCTCTCTCTCTCTCTATATATATATATATATATATATATATATATATATATATATATATATAGAGAGAGAGAGAGAGAGAGAGAGAGAGAGAGATCAACGAGAGAGATAGAGATATCAATATATATATATATATATATATATATATATATATATATATATAGTAGAAAAAACCACATGGGAGACTGTGTGATGGTATCGACACCAGTGACTGTCAGTGGATTCTATGTCAAAAAAATGGCTGTGGCTTAGGTAAGGTTAAGCCCAGGATGCGAAGCATACTAGCCTTTATTTTAGTTGTTGAACCACTGTTTAGCCTGGTGAACTGCTGTTGCTTGGCTATATTTGGTTCGGCTAGACGAAGAAACAACTCATGCATTACTTCTTCGCCTTCAAGAGTGGAACGCGACAGCGTTCCCGTCGACCCGCCAAGGGGTGTAAGACAATGGGCTACAGGGCAGCGACTACGCGCCCCGCATTGGACGCGGTGAGCGTCGAGCAAAGCAGCGTTCGGCGCGGCAACGAAATGTGCGCCTGAGCAAGAGACGCACGCCTTAGAAACAGCGCGTTTCTAAGGCAACACCGCATTCACTAGAGGCGCTTTTGTACCGCTTTGAAGCGTTGTACTCGTGGCTCAGTGGTAGCGTCTCCGTCCCACACTCCGGAGACCCTGGTTCGATTCCCACCCAGCCCGTCTTGCAAGAGTTGAGCCAAAGCCACTTCTCCTCTGTCGTGACGTCACGGTGTCACGTGATTTCATGGTCACCGCCGCGCCTGAGGAGCTGGGTTGAGCCCTCGTAATATGCTTCGCATAATAGCTTAAATAGAATGTCTACTTGATTTTACGCTTTTCATATCAATAAAGGTTCTATGTCCTCAGTAAATAAAGAGTGATAATAATTATTCAAGGACAATTGCACATTCCGCTGGCGTTCACTGCACGACAAACAAAAAAACTCACATTTTTGTGTAGTTGCGCACTGCGAAGGGCTTGTGTAGATGTTGGGTTACTCGACATATCTGTTTACCTTTCAATCCGCAGATATCAGGTAACATTCCAGAGCTACGGACAAACTAACCTGTCGTGCCGTCATTTGCGTTCTCTCTGGAAAGGTGAATTGGGCTGAGCTTCGGATAACATTCAAGAGGCATGGTGCCGTGCAGTGTGCTAGCTCAAAGAGAAAGCGAAATCCGAGTGCATTATGTAGCCACACTCGGGAGCGAAACGACCCCTGATCTTTCTTGCGTTACGTGAATTGTTTCAATCACATGGCAGCCGAATTGGCTGGATCGCCTGTCTCATCTGAGATGCCTGCATTCATTGCGTCGGATCCCCGCGCTCTCTACCAGGTGCTGAAATCAAACCTACGACGAAACACACGTGCCTTAATTCCCCTGTGCGTCGGCTTCTTTCCCCGTAACCTAACCCGGGCGAAGGATGTATCTTTTCGGAGGCTTCGTGCTGGAGTGGTACTTACATCATCCGTTGCCGTGGGCTTGGGGATCGATAAAAGTCGACCAATGAATGTGCACCCAAGTTCTCGGCTCCTGTGTCAACGTCAGATGCGCGACGCCTGCTTTTCCTGTGCCCTGGAACATGGGCAATCAGATTTGAAATCTTGAGAAAGGCTCGACGGAAGCCAGATGTATATACGAAAACTACGTCCGTTGGCTGGCGGTAAATAAGACTGCCGAGACATTGTTGCAGTTCCTGCCCGATACAGAGTTAATCTATTTGATTTTCGTTTATTTCCCATGCGGCCTCGAAGGAAACCCTTCCGAACGAAAAGAAGGAAATAGAAAAACAAAGCACATGCACACAGCGTAGGGTAGCAAGCAAACCAGATTTTTCTTCTGCTTAATATCCCTGCCTTTTTTTTTCATTTGTATTTATCCTTCCGAAAAAGAAAGAATGCAAAGATTTTCACACGACCTGAAAATAGGGCACTGCCGTATAAAAAATCCTGGAAGCAATCTCATGACACTACACTACAATCAGTGACTGAACAGAAAAAAAGATGGACCGTTTCTTGAAGAGACCTCGCATTACACCAAGTCTATAATTATTCCTTGAAGTAACGCGATCTTAGCCCTGAAGATGAAACATTGGCGGAAAAACTTGGCCCTTTTCCCCCGAACGGCGAGGCATTGAGAGCGATAGCAAGGTGCTGAAGCTCCTCAGACAGTGCTCTAACAATAACCGGGGGTAATATGTCGGCACGACGCAACACGCGATGAAATTGCTGCTGTTCAGCGAGAACGGCGTCCTCAACAAACATCTCACAACGCTCGCAGGATGAGCGCCGCCAGTGCCGTTGCAGGGTCGCACCTCGATGGGGCACGAGCTGAGACCGAAGGAAAACCGTCGGTGTTTGTAGCTTGACGTTTACTGTCCTTTGAGCTCAGGTCGTTCTATACACGACGGTGTGAAACGTACGCAGCTGCTCATTAGGAACACGTAGTGTTCTTGCACGCAACGCTCATGCCAGCAGCGGGAGGCATAACCGGTGTTGGATTGAGAAATTTTGGGGCCCGCGGGCAAATTTGCTTCAGGGCCCCAGTGATGATGATGATGATGACGATTGTGGTGTCTGGCTCAGACCAGACGCATGACACGGGACCACGCAAGCGCAGTCTGCAACTCTCCCCTTATTCGTCACAGTAAAGCAACTTATATAGGAAATCATATTGAATGACGATGACGATATGTACACTGAAAGAAATTAAACTGAAACAAGAAAGAAGGATACAACATCACCTCCCGCTTGAAATACAACATAGTAATTTGCAACAACCAAAATAACACGAACTAAACACTTATTGTTCAGGTAAAGAAAACCCAAATCTTTCGACAGGTCGGCGTACCCTAGTGCTGCGAAGCAAAGGTTGCTCCGCCGAATCCTCTAAAGGAGCGACCACTTCTTCATTAACTTCAGCCCTTGTTTCCGGCGATCGCAACAGTTCACCATGTTCAGCGTCTGCGCGGCTTTCAGCCCCAGCGGTACCCGAGTAGTCGTGAGGCAATTCCCATGCCCATTGTTCTGTTGTCTGCGATTGATTGCAGGGAACCCGAACTAGTTTAGACGCGTTCCAGCAACGACCGTCGCTCATCAAAAAGCTGTTTTTGCCTTTTCTGCCGATAATCTTGAAAGGGCCCATGTAGTTTACCGACGCTTTCCCACCGCCTGCTGGCTTGCGTACACGAACGAAGTCCCCTACACAAAAGGCTGGTCTTTTCGCACCTCGCCTCCTGTCCGTATACTGCTTTGCATACGTCTGCTTCGCCTTAACCCTAGCAGGAACATTCTTATTCGAACTGGCATGGACGCCCTCTCTTGTCGGCAAACCCACTGTATTGAGTCTTGTCCTTGGCTGGCGCCCGTGAAGCAACTTGGCTGGCGACACACCCGTTGTCGCATGCGGCGTCGACCTATATATGCCGAGATAGTCAACCACAGCAGCCTGGAGGGGCCGTTGTTCCAGTCGGGCAACCTGCATGAAATCTTTCAGCACGCGATTAAAGCGTTCAATCGCGCCGTTTCCTTGTGGATAGTACAGAGAAGAACAACGATGCACAATACCCCTCTCACTCAAGAATGTTTCGAACATTTGCGATCTAAACTGAGGCCCATTATCTGTGACAATTTCTTCCGGATAGCCTTCTCGGCTGAACACAGTCTGCAAAAAATCGACCACGCTCTGTGACGTCACTGTAGATGAAAAGGCAACCTCAGGCCACATTGAATGATAATCGATCAGTGATATCATGTACCTACAGTTTGAAGGGGCCCAGTCAATCGGTCCCGCTATATCCATTGCTAACTTCTGCCATGGTAGCGCTGTAAACGTCACCGGCTGCAGCGGTGCAAACGACGGTTTAGCGGACTTGTCCGCGGCCTGGCAGATATGACAAAAATGGATTGCTTCTTCTACTTGTTTATTCAAACGCGGCCACCAGTAAAGATCACGTAGTCTCTGCTTCGTCCTCACAATTCCTGGGTGACCTTCGTGCGCAAAACCAACAAGGAGCGAGGTTAATTCACTCGGAACAACTACCTGCTCGCCGCGCATCAAAAGGCCAGCAACGAAAGAAAGCTCTTCCCGCACGTTAAAGTACGGCATTATTTCTGCTGGCAAAGCTTTTCTAGGCGCCCAACCATGTACCACGTGTACAACAACCTGTTGCAGTGTGCTGTCTGCAGCAGTGGCCACCTGCAGCCGTTCCTTTGTTAGGCACTCTGATACAACGGACACAATTTCTTCCTGCATCGTCTGCAGCGAATCACAGTCAAGAGGTAGGCGTGAAAGCGCATCTGCCACGATATTTTGCGATCCCTTATGGTACTCTATGTCGAAGTTATAATACAAAAGTCGAGCTGACCATCTGGATATACGCAAAGGTCGGCGTCCTGTACCGGCAGCTGAAAGTAACGTCACTAGTGCCTGATGGTCCGTACGCAACAAAAATTTTGTACCCCACAAGTAGACGTGCCAGCGCTCGCACGCGAAGAGACAAGCAAGGGCCTCACGTTCCCCAGCGGAGTACTTCCGCTCAGCAGGAGTCAGGGCACGCGATGCGAAGGCCACCGTGCGTACGCTGTCACCATCGCGTTGCTGAAGAACGGCTCCCAGTCCCTTATCAGAAGCATCTGTCGTAACAATTACATCAAGGTCTGGGTTAAACATTTGTATGACTGGGCTTGAAGACAAAGCTGTCTTAACAAGCTGGAAGCTACGCTCAGCCTCATCATCCCACGTGAACTGTTGACCAGACCGCAGGAGCCTTCTAAGTGGCTCGACAAGATCAGCAAATCGCGGCACAAACCGAGCATAGTAACCAGCGAGACCCAAAAATGACCTCAAAGTGGCAACATCGTGAGGAGCAGGCACTTTGACAATAGCGTCAACCTTAGACTGCAATGGTGTAAGCCCTTTTGAGCTCACCGTATGCCCTAAAAAGGATAGTTCTGAAACAGCAAATGTGCATTTGTGGTTGAGCTTTAAACCTGAATCACTGATGCGTTTTAGCACCTGGTGTAGATTCTTGTGGTGCTCCTCACGTGTCTTGCCCCACACAATCACATCATCAATGTAACAAAGTACGCCTTTGCAATTTTTCAAAATATGCTGCATCATTCTCTGAAAGGCTGAAGGGGCAGATGCAAGGCCAAAACACACTCTCTTAAAACGAAACAATCCTTCGTGTGTGATAAAGGTGGTTAGTCCCCGACTTTCCGGAGTCAGTTCTAGCTGGTGGTATGCCGACGCTAAGTCGAGCTTTGAGAAGCACGTTCCTCCAGCTAGTTCATGAAGTAGTTCCTCTGTATGCGGAAGAGGAAAAGCATCGGCAATTACTGCCTTGTTCACTTCACGTAGGTCCACACACAACCTAATTGAACCGTCCTTCTTCCTAACGATGACGATCGGTGAAATCCACTCCGATGCGTCGACAGGTTCAATTATATCTTCGGCCAGCAGTCGTATCTCTACCGATACCTGTTGCCGTAGCGTGAGTGGCAGGCGTCGGAGCTTCGCGACGACTGGTTTCACAGATGAACGGCATTTAACATGGTGAACAAAGCCTTTCACATGCCCTAACTGTTCCGTGAACAAGTGCGCAAACTCTTGCGTGAATTCTGAAGGCAGTGAATCAGGGCATGTCACCTGGCAGCAATTCAAAGTTGAGCCGTTGATAGTGATTCCCAGGCTCCGAACGGCATCAAGCCCCAGCAGCGAAGTGCCCTTGGTTGTGACATGAAAGAGCACACTGGCTCTGTTTCCCTTGTAAGATACGTCAGCAAGAAAGCAACCGCTTAACTTGATTTGTTCTCCGGAATAGTTACACAAATTGGCAGTCGGCGGTCGCAATGAGTAGGTGTTGGCTTTCTCGGGCTTTCGAACGGCATATTTCTTTTTCTTCGATTTGCACATGCTTGAAAAGTGACCAATTTTTCCACAAGAGTGGCAACGCTTGTTCCTCGCCGGACATGCAGTCGAGTTAGCCATATGCGATGACGAGCCGCACCTGTAGCAACTTCCTTGCTCAGAGTCTGACCTTTTTCGCACATCTTGAATCTTGTTCACAGTGCTATGCGCGAATTCCCCGAGCTCTTGTTGCGTTTGCTCAATTTGCTTCCCGATGTCAACAGCACGCTGCAGTGTAAGCGAAGACCCTTCATAAAGCATGCGTTCACGGGTTGTTCGTGACGAAGTGCCTTCCAGTAATTGGTCTCGAATCATGCTATCGGTAGCACTGCCAAAATTGCAAGTAGACGTAAGGTCCCGAAGACTGTTTGTAAATGCTTGAAAGGTCTCACCAGGCAGTTGTCTTCTTTGGCGAAACCGGCGCCGCTCCACCAAATCATTCGTAGCGCTTGCGAAATGCGTATCCAGTGTAGCAAGCGCGTCCTTGAACTGGTCCACCTTGTCCTCGGCCTTGGCGTCCGCGGTCACGTCTGCTCCTTGCGCAAGGATGCTGTAGAATATTCGCTGGCCTTCAACCCCGAGCGAGTTGAGCAGAATTGCCTTGCGACGCTTCGGCTGCAGTTCATCGCCGCCAATGGCCTCCAGGAAATTCAGGAATACGCGTTTCCACTGCTGCCAAGGTACAGCCGGGTCACCGGGTGCAGGCAAGAAAGGGGGCGGTGCTGGGAAACACCCGAGCGGCATGGCTCCGATACTGACCCTCGTCGCCAATATGTGGTGTCTGGCTCAGACCAGACGCATGACACGGGACCACGCAAGCGCAGTCTGCAACTCTCCCCTTATTCGTCACAGTAAAGCAACTTATATAGGAAATCATATTGAATGACGATGACGATATGTACACTGAAAGAAATGAAACTGAAACAAGAAAGAAGGATACAACAACGATGATTGGTTGAGATGACAAATATTTAGAGTGCTACAAGTTTTGCCTGCTGTTTTCAAGCTTAGTCTTGGATAAAAGATAGCATGCTTATGAACATAATACGAGGGAATATTGCATTTCGATATAACGTTTGTAATACTCCTGCTTTGTGAAAACGTGTTTCTTCCCTTCTGTTAGGGTATTGTCTCTCGCCTATTGTCTAACGGGCACCTCGATATCCTTTAACGGTGAAGTTAATCACAAATACTCGAATTGTTCCACCGCCATCATTCAGCAAAAAAGAGGAGACCGCGCAACCAACGATTTAGTTATACATGGACACTTTAAATTGCTCTGTATACGTGGCATACAATCTAGGCGACTACCTGAAAACGCTTGTACTAGGAGGTGAGCACTCGCCTCTTATACGCGCCGACCGCGCATGCGCCGTCGATACCGTGACTGAACGACGGCGGCGACTATGTCCGTATAATTGCAATGTTGCACATTATTTTCGCTTCTAAGCAAAAACGCAGCCAGATGACTACGCAGCAGAAACAAGTTATTACTTTTTTGTCCTCCATTCTTGTTGAATGGCGCGGAGTTGCGCTGAAAACTACCGAGTGAGCGCGTGACCTGTGCATGAACTGGAATACTCGGGATGAACAAGATGGCAAAGTTACCATCGTCAATTTAATTGTTTAACTGTTGCAGTGACAGCACCATATAGCACTCACAGCCGCTTAAATGGGCGCTTTTTTCCCCCTTATTCTAAAGAAATTTAGAATATTCACTGATCTGAAAGCATACGTGTACTCGATGGTGCCACACCGCACCACAGCAATGTAGCTGTTTGGCTGTGGAAGTTTCGAACCTAGCGGTCGTTCTTGCAGAACAAATTTCGCCTCCCGAATGCAAATATTTTATGCTGAGCGCTCCTATTTTTCAGTTGTCACGTGATTGATCTCTTATAACCGCGTCATAGAGCTGCATGGCATTGCAATTGTATTTTCTAGTGTTACCCTTTCTGAACACATTAATTGTGTGCTCACACGCGCTATCAGCATGCATGTGTAAGTGTGGTATTTACCATTATTCCTTCAAAATATTTTTTCTTCGACTTCATTATACTTGGTTCAGATTTAGTCTACTTATGACATTTCGTAAACGAAGAAGCTCCATAATTTATAAAGTATCAGTCGTTAGGGTTTCTCGGTTTTATTTTTAACGTTGGCATACTCCCCGAAGCAAACAAGTGAACGCACAAAAAATTCACCCGGAGGTCTCCCGACATGTAATTTCATCCGACTCGGAGGAGGTCATTTATTATCGCCGTCGTTCCAGCTTCAGTGCAGAAACAAATATACTTCTTCCGTTACGTTCCGGCTCCATGCATTCTCCTACCCACTTCTCGCTCCGCCCTTAGCTCTCTTTAATACTTTCCTTTCGGTCGGACGCCCCAGGCCAGGGAGCCCGAAATGAGTCAGCTGTGCAGAGACACGGTGGCATCGCCGCGCTTGATGGTTGAAAACTTCGCTCAATACAAAGTAGGTTTCCTTCTGAAACCCTGTAATGACCTCGCTTGCCTCGCTTCCTGCCTGCGTTGATGTAGCGCGGCTTCTTCACAGGAGCCACCGCGAGAGCCGGCGGGGTCGGCGAACGCAGGTCGCTCAATGCCTCAATATCCCCCGGAACGACGTGCATGCTTCGGGGACGTCGAGCCCGTGTTCGTGTTCCGTGGAGCAAGTTTCTTATCCTAGTATTTAGGTCATGAATAAAACGTGACGTCAGTAGGGGTGAACGCATTACACGCGCGTATTAGAGCTCCCGGTTATGACCCACATCCTTTGCTGACACGAGCGCAGTAATAGGCGCGCCGTCACCGCTGACAGCGCTTGGACGCCGTCATGGGTGATGTCCGCGTGAGGCAGTTGTGACGATGCTGGTTGTTCCTGCGGCCCGTCTGAGGGGCGGGACTTTGAAAAAAATTATCAGAATTATTGTTGGATTTTTGAAGGACGGATATATAATTTGTAAGATGAGTTGGAGAAGCCAGTCAAAAGCAGGGGCACCATAAGAAATTGGATGTAACTAAAGCAGGGTGTTCTGGTCTTATCGAGGTGAGAGTACGGGAGGATCCAACCCTGCAAGACCACTGCCGGGATATTCAGCACCTGAACGTCTTCTATGCTCAGTAATCATAAGGCGAGCTGTAAAACTCGCTGCAAATATGAAGTTGCCTGTATCACTCCGAGTCTCACGTTATGAAGTTTGGGGGAACTCCATGGCGTGTTCAACACTGTCCGTTAGGTTCGACAATTTGTGTCGATGTTTGTTGCATAAACAACGTCGAGCTCTTGCTAAAAAAAATGTCCCACAAGTGTCAAATATGCCCAGAGTATATTTTTCAGGGCCCACCAGAATTAGCGGGCGAGAATTGGTTTGTCAGCATTCGAGCGCGTTGTAGAGACGTGCTTTATTATCAGTGGTTATCGGTCGTCCTCGAACTGGGTTCGACCTTCTCTACTTTACATCCTTTTATCACTTATTTATCTTTGATGAAGCTGTGATAAATAATACATAAATAACACACACACACACGTGTGTGTGTATGTGTGTGTTTGTGCGTGATTTCAAGCTCATAAATTAATGAACGCTAACAATTATGCCCAAGAATATTTTCATTGACGGGACAAGGGCGAGGCGGTCATTGCCCAATCACTTGGTCTTCAACATTTCAGCAGTACGTATATAATAAATAGAGGAACATATGGGTCCTATAAGTGGAGCAACAGCTGTTCTGTTTGTGGACGTCTTCATAGGTGCAGCTTTTTAAGGTTGCTTGTTATTTGGTAACGCCCAAGCGCTAAACACTCCCAAATAAAAGCGGCTGCATCTATATTGGGAGTGCTCGCGTTGCCAAACGTTGACGACAAAACAGCGTATTTAAGAGACGTTTTACTATGTGCCGTGCCTTTTCCTTACTGTACGCCTCCAGGTCTTTATGACTAAGTCACTAACAATAAAAATAAGAATAGAGAAGAGGCGGGAGAAATGCGACAGTTCAAATGTTTTCAACACCACCTCAGATACGCAGCGCCACACTACATATAATTTCCATCGCTAGCTCTGACCGGTTCGTCGTGGAGAAGTGCAGCTTAAGAGAAAATGGCCTTTTCGTCCGCGATAGGTAACTAACTAGCCTTTGTCGTTACCGGTCTCAAGCCAAGACATTGAGAAGATGTGCGGATAAAAAAAAAGCACATGCTGAGGATGTGCATTTCTGCGGTGCTTTGGGCCACCGGGCGTTTAAAAAAATATTTGACAACAATTCCACGTAAAAAATATTTTAATATTTCCTATGTCTTGGGAAAGAATGGTGCAGCACAAAGGACGGAGGAGTGGGAGACTGTGTCCCTCCTCCCTAACTGCGCTGTACTATTTTGTTGTTATTTAAATCACAGATATACTCTCTATGATTGGCTTTTTATTGTTCAATATTTGTAACTTTCCACTAACTGCGGTCTAGGACACAGTTGCGACAGGTAAACAAGTATACTGCGAGACAAAAGAATTGATGAGTATCCATGGCAATGAGAAGCGTGGCAAAAAAGGGTTGACGTACAAAAGACGTCGAGTACCGACACGCCCATTTGCTTGATGTCGGAAGAAAAAACCGGAGAGTGACTTGACCGTTTCCGCCAACGCGAGAGCCGCACAGCCTGCCAGCAATTGACTTTCAGGGGGGTAAGGTTAAAACACATCCCTTTTTGTGCAGTTGTGCTTGTACAACTTTGGAGAAAACGATCAGTCGTCTTCACCAAAGGCAAGGTCAAGATCACTGCTGGAGTGAAAGGAAGAAGAGGAATATGGACATTATTTTCTTCCGGCCCTTCCGGATGTTTTGGCAATGTCGAACAAACACGCCATCTCAAAACTGCTAGAGCCCCACGTGGCAGAGTGAACCAAAAGACTGAGGCCCTCGTTTGCGTTCAGTTTCGACCTGCCCGCTTATGAGGCCGCTTAGACGAACGATTCGAGCCGTGTTATTATGTCTGTAGTGCTTCCATTTTGTTCACGCTTCCTTCCGCTGACAAGATTGTCAGGCTCGCCGACACTCGCTTTTCTTTTTATGTTCTCGGCAGTGTGATTGGTCAGGCAGCGCGCAAAAAAGCGCGTTTCACGAAAAATAAAGAGGATTGTCTTCCGGGCCTCGGTGCTGGTCCTCCGTTCCTCGACCACCGGTGGTCGTTCTGCGGCCAAATAACAATAAGTAACAATAAGTAATGCGTTGCAGTCCTTGCAATTTCTTTCTTCAAAGCTTTTAAAACGTCTTTGCAGGCGAATGTAGCCGCATGTCTGGTACAAATTTAGAGCAGCTCAGCTTGCATGTTTGTGATAAATGCAAGAAGCAATTATTATTATTATTATTATTATTATTATTATTATTATTATTATTATTATTATTATTATTATTATTATTATTATTATTATTATTATTATTATTATTATTATTATTATTATTATTACCTGTGCAGACCTCGTAGTAACAACGCAATCACACCCGCCATTGCATACAGTGTTTTAAAATACCATATAGGGGTATTTGTGTTTTGTTTCGGTCCTTAGGCATTACCACTTTTGATGTTTTGCTTGTGGAAAGGGTTTTCGCACACGTCATTCTAGAAATATTAATTTCAGACATGTAGATCTGTGGTCATTGTGCAAGGTACCCCGCTTTGTAGCACCCGTTGTACGACGAGATTCGGCAAGGCTAGGAGATTTGCATGAGTAACAATAATGTATACGGTGTTTACCAAGAAATCATTGCAAACCCCAGTATTGTTATCTTGTTGCTTATTCTGCCTCATATTGCTTGTACGGCGCACAGTTCTTTTACACAATGTGGTACTAATCACTAACAATATTTTGCTCTGTTTTACTTGCCTTTTTTTCGCGTTTCATTGTCGCTGCTTCCAGGCTTAGTCATGCAAGCCTCCCAATTGACTCTGACAGGCCTGAATTCTTACCTGTTACCCTTGAAGACAACAACAACAACAACAACAACAACAACAACAACAACAACAACAACAACAACAACAACAATTAGCACCTGCGCATTACGCCCACTTCTGTTTAAGTCGAACATATGCTTTAACAATTTATCACAAACGCACTAATCATGAGGTTTTACGTTGGTTATATCAGAAGGGAAAATATTTCACTACAAATTACACCCACCAGCAAAATTGATAAGGGAATTCCACTAATCATTGCATTAATTACTAAGTGAATTTCTTGCTATTTGAGCAAGTTAGTTATCAAGTACACTTTATGTTGTAATACATTATTAGCCTTGAGCTGCTCTACTGGAGATGCGAACGTTTCCGTCGGCGTTAGGTTGTTGGTAGGATCACATGACAATGCCTCGCCATATCCCATGCAAGGGTAGCAAGCTGAAAACAAATCTCTGGCGTACCTCTTACTGCCTTCTTGCTCGTCTATAATTACTGCTGATTTGTCTTATTTTGACGTTTGTCTACGATAGCCGGCAATTATCTACGATAATGGTATTATTATTTGATGCAGCCATGTCGGGCGTATCGCACATGTTCCAAGCCTGGTGCAAGCTTCAGCAAGTACTCATAGGAATCGCGGTGAAGATAATGGCCGTTTGAGTCAGCAAAAGACCCTGCTCTAAAATTTCAGCTATCTAGCTTCATGAGGAACAACGTGTGCGGGACTTGGACTCGAAGATAACTGTGCAAGACATCGTCAAGGATGTAACACGTCTTCCTTTTATTTAGAATGCATTGCGTTATGAGCAAAACGATGGATAAAACAGAGGTTTATCAAGAAGGCTTCTCGAACATCCCGAGTCCATTGAGAATCGGCTCCCACAAGCAGCAGCAAACTAGTGGGTCGCTGTTTTCCGTATATAGGAACGCGAAGTAAACAATATCCCTTTTGTCTGGGAAAAAGCACAACGGAGTCAAGGAAACGAGGGCGCTCGTTCCCCGCTGTATGTACTGTATCTGACATGTCCCTGTAAGCGATGGGAAAGATTCTACAGCGTATAGAAATGTAGGACTTTCTTGTCGACCTAAGGCAGACATCCATTTCTTTAGTCTGAAGTATATCATGCTACAACGTCAAGTACGAGGCTGTCAATTAGTTCGCTCGCTAACCGTGTGCCTAATGCAAGCACACGCTGCGAGTGATACGTTGAATTAATTACTATTCTTCAGTGTTCATTTCCTGTATTGGTTATTTCTCATCAACTGTACCGTCGAGTGGCCGATTGTGGTGTTAGCATATATTATATATATGCTAATATATATATATATATATATATATATATATATATATATATATCGTTACATGATACAGTCCTTACTTACATTAAACGTCAGGCATAGTTGTATCAACCTTGCGTGAAAACAGCTGCAACGCAGTTTGTGTAGTCCCCGCAGAAGTGCTAACGAGAGCTAAAACTACAGCAAGCCACCTAAATATCGGAAAACTTGTAATTGCCTCAAAACGGTGTCTGCAAGTGATCGAATCGAGCGCCCGCGGCGAAACCATGATTTCCGACCAAATGTGTGCTGCAGTATTAATACACTGGTCAGTAGAACATAGTCTAAATACTATAGTATCGTGTATACTTATGACGTCACGGGGGCACCGCTTACCAAACGCACCGCCTCTGTATGTGTGTACTCGTACTGATCAATTTCATGCATTACTTTTTTCTTATGACAACCAGCTTCCGGTAGGTCCGTAAAATTTTATAGGGCCTCACGTTGTTACTGAACCGTTTAGCAGAATGGCTCGAAATGATTCGTTCGTTTGTTTTGCTGAACCGGTTCATCATTCTGATCCGGTTGAGGTCAGCTACAAAATGGTGACTCCCATATCTGTTCGGGTTCAGTTGTGGTTTCGGTTCCGTTCGGGTTACTGTACGACACCCTGAACGCTACACGGCTCCTGAAAAGCAAATATGAATGGACAAACGTGAATAAAGCAACACCTCTCTGTTACTTTTTTTTATTTAAATAAACGCCACACTATAATTTTGTTTCTTTTTTTCTTTTTCATTCACATTACTGTGTTTTTAGTTAACTTGACTGTTTAGCGCTCTGCTTTTACGAAAACGCATATAGTATTCGTTTATGACCTAAATATCCGAAGCAATAGCTTCTATTATGCGCCCACTGCGAAGTCCAAATATTTAGCGGGAAAAATTCTCAGTGGTTCACTCTGTCTCTTGAGAATAACATATCCTCCCCGTACGCGATTAAAATTGAAAACAAAATACTGTTGTCTTCATTGAGTTTATTTTGTGTTTTTTTATATACTTACTCCTGTTCCACGTAGCTGTGAAAGCCGCACGGGAAGCGTAATTAATTCTCAGCAGCGACAGCCGAAACCGTTATTTTTGCAAAAGCCATAACAAAAGTCACGCTCCTGTTCCCTCGAGATCACTTTGACCAGGCTCTTCAACACAAATGAAGTAGAAGAGTGTGCTTGCTCGATAACGACTACCGTAGCGTCATTTTAAAAAAAAAAACCTGGTGATCAATATACGCTTTTGCTATCGAGCTTTAGTACATAGTTACAGCGCTTTTTTGCACACAACCCTCCTCCCCCTACCCCCTCCTCCCCACTCGCAATTTGCGCTTAATATTTTCCCGTGTATGAACGGAAACAATCACTCCTATATTATGACTGGCTTGCAGCGCAATCCCACATTTATCTTAAGCTATGAACACATCGTTATAACAGACTTGTTAACAGCAAGTTTACCATGAAGCTCGTGCGCATGAGCTTCCGCGAGTGTCACTGCTATATTCACTCAAAAGTAATTTCTCCAGATAGAGCAGCAGTAAAATTGCCGCAGTTACGCCACAATAGCTCACTGCGTTATTTCGTGAATATATAGGGGGCAAAAGTATTTGAAACGGCAATATATTTAATGAAATTCCCCTTTATTTAGCAAATTTCAGCAGCGTACTCTTAAGAAATATTATCAATGAAACAAAATAACACAGTTCGTTCTGCCGCGTTTGAGATGGTCGGTATCAACTTAAACGAGTTTCTCCATCCTCCCGGATAAGTCCACTAATCTTCTCGGGTATGGACACAGTAAAGGAAATTGAACCCGAGGTCATATTTTTAGCAACTCCTTTCAAATTTTTTTTCTTCGCCCATTGTCACTGGCTCGCACTAAGCCGCGCGACTTCGCTATTGCCGGGATCGGCCACTCGGTGGCACGGATGATGAAAACTAAATAGAATCAATGGGAGAGAATTCATTTCAAGTATAGCTCTCAACAATATTTTTGACGAATATTTCCTTAAAGTTCGTTAGCAAAATGAAAATGGCAGTATCTATCGCCCGAGGCATTATAGATTTTTTTTTTTGTAAGGAAGAAGAAACAGCACCGAACAATAACAATACACTCTTTTCTTCTTTGAAACAGTAAGATATGCCTAGATATTGGGGGCGAGGACTTCGGGAGTCGCCATCTGTCGGAAGCGCCTCCTTCGCGTAGTATGAGGGCTGTACGGCTCGCTCATCACAGGTTTGGCTTACGGCGCTCAATAAAAACACCACGCGGTAGCCCTCCTGGACATTTCTGTAAGTAGTCTCGAAACGACGGAAGTATTCTACTGCCAAGATAACGATGTTCGGCAAACAGATAGCACAGAATAGTTTACAGACGCTACCTTTTTACCGAATAAGTGCAGTAAACGCCACTGCGCGCGGTCACAGCGATGGAGTCTCCCTAACCAGCTTCTTGTGTAACAGGTAGGCAGACGCTGAGAGCAAACTATGTGAAATATGTTCTTATAGTGGGCTGTCTGTATAACCGAATGGAGCATAACAGAATGAAGCCTCAAGCCAGCGGTCGCACGGGTTCGCAGCGACCGACTGAGCGTCTGCATGCTTGTCCGCGCTGTTAGATATGGAGCTGGTTCCTGAGGCTACTTCGAGTTCCCCAAACCGCTTCGAGTGGCAGCACAGCTAATTGAGGAATGCAGGAGCAGGAAAGCGCATTCCAGAGAAGCGGCCGAGCAAACAAGTTTAAGGCAACAAGTTCGTGCGTCGCCGGGATTAGAAGGGGGCCTGGGACAATGGAGCGCAATCGACCCCCTTCGTCTTTGAAGAAGGCTGTTGCCACCGCTGCGGAGCCGAGTCGCCGGGATTTGCAGGTGGGCGTCGGACAATGGAGCAGGTGCAGCCCCCCTCCTTCTCCGGCCTAGAAGTGATTGCCAGTCTGCGTGGCAAGACCGCAGAGAGCCCCGACAGGTGTGCCCCGCGACACGGGCGCCTACCATTGGCTGCAAGTGGCGTCATCGGAGTGGACTCTCCCATTGGTCAAACATGACGTGACTTGCAGTGCTCGAAGGGCTTATAAGAAGCCTTCCAGAGAGACCTGAGGATGCTGGGACATGCCCTGATTCCCTGATTCACCTCTCTCGAACTTCTTGCCGCGGGCCGCAGCGTCCGAGTTGCTGCCGGCCCGTAATGACTGTACGCCTGGTACTTGTCGCTCACCTCCCTGTATAATATGAGAATAAATCCTCCCAAGTTTGTTGTTTTTCATCCCGAAGTCCCGTACCTCCAACCCCTACATCTGGTTGGCAGCAGTGGGATCGCCTCCGAAAACATCAGCTGGTGGCAGCGCTACGAATCAACCTTCGTCGAGAGAGATCGTAAAGAACCGGGAAGAGCGAAGAAGAGAGAGCCTTCGTCGAAAGAGGTCCGAAGAGACTGGGAGTATCGAAGAAGGAGCGAGCCTTCGACCCAGGGAGTCCGGAAGGAACCGGGTACAGCGGACGAATGAACCGGATGGCAGGGTGCTGCAACCGTAAGTGAGCGCGTGGTTTTTTTCCTTATGATTCGCCAGACTCAAAGGTTGTGTGTTCAATTTTGATAGTTCTGGGAATCGGGAGTTTGTTGCATTGTGTGTTTGCACAAATTAATTAAGGAAAACAGTTTTAACCACCTGTCGGGGCAGCTGCCATGGATCTTAGAAGGTTGACGAGGTTAGACTTGTTGTTGGTGTGCGACGATTTGGGAGTTGAGGCGGACGAACGGATGGAAACGCCAGCTATCATAAAGGCGATTAACGATAGTGGCAATGATGACAAAAGCATTGAGCTTGCTTGGGAGCTGATACAGGAGCCACGGGAGCGAGAGCGTCGTGTACGTTTGCGAGAGCGTCGTGAGCTTAGGAGTGAGCGTCAGCGTGAAAAACGCGAGAATGAACGGAAGCAGGAGCTTCAAGAACTTACTCTTAGGTGGGAGCGTCACGGACGTGAGAATGAACGCGAACGTGAGCGAGAGGAAAAGTTTGAGAGAGAGAAGGCAGCACTGATCAAAGAAATACAGTATTGTGATCAGTTAATGGCACAGAGACAACGGCTGTCTGAGAATTCTGTAGGTAGCACAGAGCGAAAGAATGAGGAAGTGTCTAGCAGATTTTCGCCAGAAGCCGACGAAAAGAATAGTGCCTGTGAGATTGGCTGCCGATTTATAAGTGAAGGGAAAAGGCTAGCCGCTAACGATGCCTTAGTGGCAACAGAGGCCGTTAAAGGCCGCAAGGAGAGCGACGAGGTGCTGTGCCAACAGATGACTGTGGAGACAGCTAGGCCAGCTGCGAACAAATTGGCACAGTTACCGCGTGTGTGCGTCGCTGGTAAGGTTAGCGAGGTTGCTAGCGAGGAAAAGGGTACTGTTGACGCGACAGACGCGAGCACCCATGTAGAGCCAGATCTGCGTGCAGAAGTGAAGTGCGAGCTGGACGATGCAGTTGAGAATAGTTCTCGGGGTGGCGAGCTCCGTAGCTCACGAGAAAACAACTGCATTGTTCAGGGATCGGTGCGGCTCTCCGCCAGTCTAGATAGCCTAGAGAGGGATGGTTCAGTTAATCATTCGGACTGTGCGCGTGAGACAGCGATCGATACCGACGGGCTGTGTGCCGATGCACAGCGTGAGCTGGGCAATGTAGCAGAGGGCAGTTCGCAAGAGTGCGAGTTGTCTAACTCGAGTAAAGCCTGTTGCATTGTGCCAGAGTCGGTTGGGCTGTCCGCCAGTCGAGGCAGAGAGAGGGTTGATTTAAATGTAAATCACTCAGACTGTGCGGGTAAGAGGCCGATCCGGGCCGACGAGATGTGTACCGGCCAGCACGAGGCACGAGAAGGCGACATGAAAACGAGTGCAAAGAGAAAGCGCCGTAAAAAGAAGCGCGGTAAAGACCGAAACGCGGTAATTAATGTAGCGCCGCCAAAGATGGCGAGAAACCCAAAAGGGCAGGGCGCGAGGAAGAAGGTGCGGTCGTCTAGGACGATGTTGACGCATCCAGAACGTTCGAGCCACAGGTCAAAAGGGGACCGCGAAGAATGTTCTGCACGGACGCGGACAAAGGGCACGAGGCAGTTAAGCTGCTCGTCGTTCCGTAGTTCTTTTCACAGCTCAGCGTGCAGTTCGAAGAAACGCAAGGTGGCAGGACGAGACCAGGTGGGGAGTAGCGACGCGGTCAATCGAGTTTGTGTTGAAAGCGGGGCGCGAGGACGCAAATTGGCAGGAGACCGTAACGTCTTGGGGGAGCTGATAGTGAATCAGCCCTTTTGTTGTCTCTCGGCAGCCAGAGTAGCTTTCAGACCACGTCCACCCCGGGTTAGACTCAAAGTATGAGTCAGACGTAAGCGTTTGGAAAGGGAGGCCAGGAGCGCTTCCGTAGAAATGAAGTGTGTTGTTTTTTTATTTTTGAGCATCGGAAAGTTTTCGCGATTTGAGACTAGAGTTTCTTTCAATGTGTAAAGTATGAGCTTTGTTTGTGTTCGTTTGAGAAGCTCGAGATTTGAAAGATGCGTTTTAAGTAAACATGTAGTCTCGCGAGGTGCTCATTAATAAGTAGTTAGGCTTTCTTTTTTTTATGTGTGAGTAACCTGAGGGTCAAGGTTATCGTTCAGAGGCCTATGGTAAAGCGCGTGTGTTATTTAACCTTCTTTCTTTTTAAGAGTTGAATTTTCTAAGGTTAAGCGCGTAAGTTTTCAGTGAGTGCATGAGTTGCACTGAGAAGCGTTCTTAGTTCCATTAGCGCGTGTCCTGTGTGGACGGAAGGAAGCAGACTTTATGACTGGGTTGCTAGTGTGTGTGGAGGGCAGCCGTGTATTCTGACTTCTTTAGTGAACGTGCGTGGAAAGAGTTAGTAGAAGACGCATCATTTTAAGAGTTCTGCGGAGTGTGTAAGTCCCGCAAGTTTAATTGTTCGTTTATGTCACGTGTCCTAGATGGACTAAAGGAAGAAACGTGAGTAAGCGTAATGAAGAGTTTGCCTACAACGCAAGTACGCGTTCTGTTTAGTGACCACAAGGCTAGTGCGCTTGTGATTACGTACTTGTGAGGTTGACCAGATTGTTCAGTGGCACCAATACGTGTGATAAGTACGCCACTGCGATAGATTGGAAACATGCTGTTCGTGTAGTTAGGCCACTTATGTTATGTTCGGCTGTTTTCATTGGTTGTTTGCATCGTCAACGACCCTTTTGTTTTGCAACAACAATAGTACTCTGGTCTTGTCGGCAATCGAGGAGAAATGGATAGCTGTTTGGAAGGGTGGTTGGAACTGTTGTCAAAATTGGGGAACTAAAAGATCAGGGTTGATTTTGACTCAGTAATAGCCTGGCGAGTCAGGGGTGAAGAGCCTGCGCTTACGCGTGGTGCAGCGCTGTGTTGTTTGGTTTGTTTGACGTTTGTTCTCCAGGGCCTAGGATCCCGAAGTTCGTCAAACGAGGCTCGACCCCAGTACCCTGCAGCTTCTTTCAGCGTTCCTCCTGGCCAGCGAATTGAGTTCACCGGCCATTCAGAACAACCGGGGCGAGGACGAGCTGTTAGATATGGAGCTGGTTCCTGAGGCTACTTCGAGTTCCCCAAACCGCTTCGAGTGGCAGCACAGCTAATTGAGGAATGCAGGAGCAGGAAAGCGCATTCCAGAGAAGCGGCCGAGCAAACAAGTTTAAGGCAACAAGTTCGTGCGTCGCCGGGATTAGAAGGGGGCCTGGGACAATGGAGCGCAATCGACCCCCTTCGTCTTTGAAGAAGGCTGTTGCCACCGCTGCGGAGCCGAGTCGCCGGGATTTGCAGGTGGGCGTCGGACAATGGAGCAGGTGCAGCCCCCCTCCTTCTCCGGCCTAGAAGTGATTGCCAGTCTGCGTGGCAAGACCGCAGAGAGCCCCGACAGGTGTGCCCCGCGACACGGGCGCCTACCATTGGCTGCAAGTGGCGTCATCGGAGTGGACTCTCCCATTGGTCAAACATGACGTGACTTGCAGTGCTCGAAGGGCTTATAAGAAGCCTTCCAGAGAGACCTGAGGATGCTGGGACATGCCCTGATTCCCTGATTCACCTCTCTCGAACTTCTTGCCGCGGGCCGCAGCGTCCGAGTTGCTGCCGGCCCGTAATGACTGTACGTCTGATACTGGACGCTCACCTCCTTGTACATAATGTAGAATAAAATACTCCCAAGTTAGGGTTTCATCCCGACGTCCCGTACTCCAACCCCTACAGCGCACAATGTTTTGCTATCGCTGCGAGCGCGTTTTCCGGACCGTGCTGTGAGCTTTAGGGCACAGAATATGAGCATTTGACAGTCCACTAGCCACCATTGTTGCGTAGACGCTATCAGAACTGTTAAAAAATAATTACGTTATAGAGACTTCGACGCCTAGCTACGGCGACTGTGATGTGCCTTCGCGACGATTCAATCTTTTTTTGTTTCTAAATTCTTGGACGTTTCAATATTATTTCTCATGTTGGGTCACACTGTATGTTTGTCGGTCTTCTCAGAGTGCGAGTTCCCGCTGCTTCTTTTTCGTAATCCAGTGCATTAATTCATAACGCAAACCATGTGCCATGTCTTTTTTTATTGTGCTTCTCACCACTCCCTTTCCATTCCAGTGAACTTGCCAGAATCTAGCATCAACAAGGTCATAGACCAAATAAAGCGTCATGACATTAGCCGGGCACCGGGCGCGGGCGAGCGCCTCAGTGTGCGTTTTCTGCTACTCACCGAACATCTCAGTCGCACCACCGTAGCAGAAATCTGCGTCGCGTTTACGCTTGCTGCATACCCGAGTTGTAGCCTACGGCTGTTTGCCGGTTCTGAGTTTCGCGAGCCAAGCTTCACGCAGCTTCTTGTCCTGCGGCTACGTGTGAATAAGGCTGACACCAGGCTCCGTTGCGTACGTCCGGCACTGCGGCACCGAGCAGTAGCCTACCACACTGCAAGCCTCCAAAAGCAGCCACTACCTATTAAAGTGCTTTCAAATGTTGTCAAGCAGACGCCCAAGGCGGGAAAGCCTCAGCACTTAATCAGAAACGCAGCCTCAGGTGGGACTTTAAACCTTTCATTTTCATCTCGCTTCGGCGCTTCCGAAGCAGCCGACGCAGCCGCTGTGTCCACGTGATCCCTCAAGCCACGTCACGCCGACGGTGGCGCCAGCTTTTCCAGTGGTGGAGCTATTCCCAATATGCGCCAAGAAACAAATTTGATTGCCCACTGAAAGCAAAAATTTCCGCCCTTTCTTTTCGCTCTAAGACATCATTTAGGGTAGATCAGTTTTATCAAATCAAGTTGCTTCTATTTCTTCTACGGATCAGCGTACTATTTTCAGGCTACATGGATGGAAGCTTGAGTACGGACCCGTGTCCGATAAGTCGGTAGCATGGCAAAGTCGATAGCCACGATGATGGGCGCTATAACGTAAAGCTATGCCAAACTGTTCCTGTTATAATCCTGCAATTAACCCTCCAGGATACGCAAAAATATTTTGGGCCACACCTACTTCACCGGTGTATCACACGATGTCACGAAAAACACGACACCTCCTCAACTGATATTATTATTATTATTATTATTATTATTATTATTATTATTATTATTATTATTATTATTATTATTATTATTATTAACTATGGAAACATACAAAACAGAAAGGAAACGGAGGGAGCAAGCTGACAACTGACACAGTGATGGGCACAACGCCTGGCTACTCTTTCGGGAGGACGGAATGAAACGAGGAGAAGAGGATACAAAGATAGGAAACAAAGAAATAGGAAAGTAAATACGAAATAAACAAATGACAGAGACACGGACAAAAGAAAGTAGGAACACGGAAACAATGTCTATAAACGGGAGGCCAAATCAGTTTTCTGTATGAAACTTAGCAAGGCTCTATGGGCCTGGTCGCGTTGAGAAACACTCCCTTTTGGAAACAGGCAATCATCAAGGGTCTTACACTTGAGTCCAATCAGTCTATATTCCTTAATTAGCAGTGCACGATGTGTGACGAATGCGGGGCACACCGATATAAGGTGTTCAAGTGTCTCACAGGAGCCACAGGACGTACACGACGGACTGTCCACACGTCCTTGACAATACAGACGTTCGTGCACCAACACAGAGCCAACTCTTAATTTCACTAACAGTGCTCTGGCACTACGAGGCGAGCCACGATCACGAACACGGGGAGGGAACGAGCCGTTTACAACAGGCTGGTCTGGGTGCTGCCAACTGGTATATGTACACACAGATCGCGCACGATTAGACCAACCAAAACAAAAATAATTATTTCTGATTCAACGCCTCTTTCTCCAATAGTCCTCTGCTATTTGTTTAAAGGCTTTCAGGCTGCGCCCACTTCACCTGTCTGTCATGCGACGCCACAAACCCGCGAAAGCTCACCACGTCAAAGTGACGTGTACTCTTTAAAAACGCATTAATATGCAGAACAAAACTGATTTTTTTTTCGGAATAGCCGGAGACTGTCCCATTCCGAAGGAATAGAAGATGGCTGCCGCCGATCACTCTTACACTGGCTACTCGAAATGCCGGGGAGAATGGATTTCCTTGCGCATAAGAAAAACAAAAATTACGTGGTAGTATTATATTGTGGAGCCCTTTCGGCACGTATACAACATCAGGTAGTCAACTCTTTTTCCCTGAGTACCCATTTTAGCGGAATTTTTTCCCTTCCGTTGAATGCCGCCACGATTTTTGACCAGCCGCTGCAAGCTGAGGAAGGGGAGGCGGGCCAATCACTGACTCCGGCACCACCCTCCTCATACGGTTATCTAGTTTCACTACAGTGCCTCAGCCCCACCGAAACCCTCTCCACTTCAGAGCGCTACTCGCTTCTTGTCAGCCAATTAGACAAGAAAAATCGCTTGATGTAGGCCATGCTATTCGCTCTGAAAGCAAACAAAAGTCACCTCCTATGAACCAGGAGAGCATTCCATTGGGTCGCTCAAGGCCGCTCACAGGTCGATATTGCCGAAGACTTCTGTGTGAAGATTGCGGGCAGTGTGGTCACCATCAGTAGCGAAATTCTGGGTGAGGTTCCTGCGACACGCTTCCCAGAATTGAATGTGTCCTTCTCACTTGAGGAATTGGACGCTGCTCTGGCCTCATGCAGGCGCTCATCGTCGCCAGGACCAGACGGCATCACCTACGCTGCTTTATGCCACCTAGGTGAAGATGGCCGAAGCAGACTTCTGGAATGTTATAACCAGTCATGGAATGATGGCGTCGTTCCTGAGCGGTGGAAGTCCAGCCGCTTGATACCACTCCTGAAGCCTGGAAAGTCGTCACTTGACCTAGCGTCCTACCGACCCATTGCGCTGTCCAGCTGTGTTGGGAAGGTCATGGAAAGAATGATTCTCTCCCGCCTAGAATGGTATCTTGAGCGCCACAACGTATACCCCGATGCCATGGCTGGTTTTAGAAGAGGCCGTTCCTCTATCGACAACGTCATCGACCTAGTCACGTCTGTACAACAAGAAAAACACCACAAGCGTATACCGGTTGCACTATTCCTCGACGTGAAAAGCGCCTATGACAATGTAACGCATGAAGCCATCCTTGATGCCCTGGAAAATAATGGAATTGGTGGACGCATGTTTCGGTGGATTCGGAGCTATCTATTCAAAAGATCCTTCTTTGTGCACAGTGCAGATGGCCGAACTACTGACCATTACACTTACCGTGGCGTCCCTCAGGGTGGGGTTCTTAGCCCCACTTTGTTCAACCTTGCAATCCTTGGCCTTGCCGACGTTCTACCGCATACAGTAAACCTTTCAATATATGCTGACGACATATGCATATGGGCCTCGGCAGTTACACGTCTCCAGGTGCGTGCACGGCTCCAAAAAGCAGTGACTCTAACATCATCGTACCTGCGTGCGCAAGGCCTAAGCATTTCGACCGAGAAGTGCGCCTTAGTCGCCTTTACCCACAAGCCCATGACATGGTACCCCATTTCTATTGACCACCAACCAATTTCCTACGCAAAAACTCACCGATTCTTAGGCGTTATTATAGACAGAGACCTTTCATGGAGCCCCCACATCTCATACTTGAAGAAGAGGCTTACTTCTATCTCCCATATACTAAGGTTTCTTGCCGGTAAAACGTGGGGCACATCCGTGGCATCTATGCTTCAACTATACAGGACGCTCTTCCTAGGATACTTGCAATACAGCACACCAGTGCTGTCCAATGCTAACAAAACTAACATCCATGTCCTACAGAGCATTCAAGGCCAAGCCCTTCGAACATGTCTGGGGCTACCTCGAAATGCTTCAACCGTGGCAACAATTGCCATCGCGAGAGACAACCCAATAAGGACCTATATAGATATCGACACACTCCGGGCGCATGTTCGCCATATATCCAGAGTCCCTGACCACCATTTCGCTCACTTGCCTGAGAAAAGACCCAAGGCAGCGTTCTCCAGATCGATTGCGGCTAACCGGCACTCTTTGTATTTGAGGCACTCACCCGCAACAAGAACGCCATCCCCTATGTGGTGCCTGAAGAAGCCTCCTGTGTACCTTGCTGTTCCAGGAATAGTGAAGAAAGCTAGCCTGACCACCGCGGCTCTCAAGCAGATCACATTGGAACTTCTGCATTTTTCATATGCTAACCGACTTCATGTTTACACGGATGGTTCCGTCTCGGAAAATTCTACGGGCGCCGTTGTTCTACCATCTCAATCGGTCGTCATCAAGTTCAAAACTTCACACGTAACGACATCTACAGGTTCTGAACTGGCCGCTCTTCGCGCTGCTGTCGAATACATTGAAAAAGAACCGCCCAACAAATGGGCAATATTTTGTGACTCGAAAGCAGCCCTCCAGAGCTTGCGAAGTTTCCGACGTGGCAATTATGAACAGCTGGTGTCACAAATCAACGAAACCTGCCATTGCGCATCTGAACGAGGACATGATATCATATTTCAGTGGCTGCCGGGACACTGTGGCATCGTTGGTAATCACCTCGCCGATGACGCTGCCCGACGTGCCCAGGCTGGCTCACCGACACTCCTTATACCTTTATCCAGAGTCGACGCTGCAAGAGAGCTTCGCAGTCTTGCTCGTGCAATCACGTTAGGTTCCTGGCATACACCACAGAACTCTAAGTGTCGTTTACACAGCCTCGACCCATCACTGAAACTTACATTACCAGCGAACCTTCCACGACGTGACGCAACACTGCTGTGTCGGCTGTGGGTAGGAGTAGCATTCACCAACTCCTACAGCTACCGCATTGGAATGACGGATTCACCAATGTGCGCTAAGTGCAAGTGTGAAGAGACCATCAGTCACCTTCTGTGCCACTGTTCTCGCTTCGATAATCAACGTGAGACTCTCCAGTGTGCCTTAAATAGACTGGATGACAGGCCATTTACGGAAGCGAAGATCTTGGGAGCCTGGCCTCACAGTTCATTGGCCCAGAAAGCAGTTCGAGCGCTTTTTCGCTACCTGAAGGCAACGGACTTGAGTGCCCGACTATAGACATCCTACACTTAAGTTCTCTCTCTTCCTCTTTCACTCCCCATTCCCCTGCCCACGTGTAGGGTAGCAAACTGGACTCAGTCTGGTTAACCTCCCTGCCTTTCAGTCTTCCCTTCTCTCTCTCTCTCTCTCTCCATTGGGTTCTTCAAACAAGGTAGTGAGTTACCGCCCGATTTGGCGTCAGAAGATTGGAATAAAAGCAGATTGGAATAGTTACGTTATAGGGCCTGATGACAGTTCCAGTGACGACTGAAGTGATCGTGTTGCAACAACTCAGGAAGCCACTGACATTCCGTTGATCATCGTTGAAAGACCCCTAGAATTGGCTGGAGCCATTGGAAAAAAGTCTGTGCCTTCAAGAACACGAACCCCGAAGACAAACTGCGACATGTCTATATATTTATAGAAGACGCCGCCTGGACTTGGTATACGAGAGCCGAGAATCCACCCTATCGAGGTGGGACCCGTTTCATAAGAGCTTCCTGAAGACCTACGCAGAAAAAGAGCCGAAGCTTTGCCAGAAGGCCGAGTGCAGCTACTAAGAGAAAACATCGCGATCATCACAGAGATCACTCGCCTGTTTAGCCACGCCGACCACGACATGTCATAAGAAAAAGAAGTTCGCTTCCTTTTAGGGTTTGAAACTAATGCTCTTTGCCGAATTGATAAGCAACCTGCCCAATACCGTCCCTGAGTTTCTTTCAGAGGCCCCATAGATTGAAAAGACGCTTGAGATGCGGATAAGGCAATTTAACCTCCGAATGCTGACAGTAAACTGTCCCGATGTTCAATCATTGGGCTCTGACGGCCTGCGGGAGCCCATCATAGCAGTTGTACTCGAGTAGCTATGTAAGGTGTTCCCAGCATCGCAGCCTCAGGTGGCCTCCGGTTGCCGACATCATCAAATAAGAAGTTCATAGGTCACTACAGGTGTTCTCGAACTGCAACCCGAACCACCACAGCCTCAGCTGAAAGCTGATGACGTATACGACGCCGCCTGGATATAGTTCATCTGCTATATATACGTCTGTCACCGTACAATCGAGAGTTATCGCTGGTGCTTGAGCACGTTGTAGGATGCACAGCTCTGTTCGAGTCCCGTACTCAATCTGATTAGACAAGTATCAATAGGCGACAACATTCTAGAAAGGGTGGAGTATGCAAATTTTGCGCCCACCGATAACGATATTGATAATTTGGTGAAAACGAATATCGACAAGAAGCAAAACAATGCGTGACAATATTCTCTTTTGCTATTTATTTTAACATGCGTTTTATGGAGTTTTTCTGGCGGCCGCGGAGTTTTGGAATCACGAGCTGATGGTGTAACGGTGCCTTGCTATTTTCGCAAGGCTTGCATGACTGCAGAGACACGCTTTCAAGCGACTTCGGTACCTTCGCTTGCAAATAAACGCTGTGTCTATCTTTATCCCCATTATACAGGCCAAGCTGGAGGGTTGCCTTGCGAATGTCTGTGAACGTCTTTGTTGAATGCCTCCTGTTAGAATTAAATGCCTTTTATTACAAAAGAGTTTCGCTCCTGCCACTACTGCACTGCCAAAAACCTTTCTCGTGTATCACGAAGTGGAAAATGTCCCCCTCTGTGCTCTCAAGGGAAGAGGCCCGATACAATTTTTCTCATGTTACCAGTGTGTGCCGGATGATATTCAGTTTTCGTGTGTCGCTGTACAGCTTACGTTTAAAACTTAATTTCTTTTTTCTTGTCTGTGTGTTTGTGTGTGTGCCTGTGTGTGTGTGTGTGTTTGCCTGCGAAGCTCTGTTTGACCACTGCACATTTTATTTAGTTTTAGGCTTAGGAAGCCTTTAATACTTCGGCTCTGTAGCCAGGAGCCCAGGACATCTACTTGTACTTATTTATATTACCTCTTTTTCTGCCGCTTATTGTACGGCTACATGTTGCTGCCCACGTACACCTTGTTAATAAAGTTTTCATGTCAAAATGAGCTTGTATAGTGGCTTGTTTGCACGAACAACGCACGCCTCCGTGTGAACGAGACAGTGTATATTGAACCCATTTACTCCTTGTTTGTTTTCAAGAATTGCGACAATATAAAATATATAACAATGACCTTTGACAAATGTGGTCGAATGTGTGCGAAAAGTAACTTGGAACTAAGCCCTTCATGTCCCCGCAGAAGGCGCAAATAGCGTTTTACAGTAAAAGGTCCGACACAATAGAACATTGGCATGTATACTATACTGCTGTCAGTGCTCTTCAACTTAATAGCTCTCCGACGTTACAGCACGCAGCATCTTTGATTATTAAAAGAAAGATAAACGCGTCACCTCTTTTTTTGACCGGTATTAATAGCAGTGGTGGGCATCGACATTTGTTCGATGATTCACACCAGGCCATCAATAATAAATATCGCAAATTAAGTTTCAATTCGTACCTTAAAGAGGCATGCTGTAATTGCGAAATTGAAGTTAACCAGTACGCAAAACACAAAAATGTTCTACATAGGAGCTCTGAGACTGGTATATTGTAACAACGACTCTTTTCGTTCGATTCTCTTCCTTTTTTGCCATCTAGTGGTCAGCACTGACTGTTCCGTGTGAGGATGTCGGCGGAGCGCCCCTTAGGCCTTCAACAAAGCGCGAAAACGAGAATAATATATGGATAGAGTCGATGCGGCCTAAGCCTAGCATCGCTCTCGAGAAATCCAGGTTCGATATGTGCTGGTTTTGCAGCTAATATATTGTAGCGGGAAAATGCAGCATCCAAGAAGCTTAACCGCAACGGCACATATTAACCTCGATGTGCGCTGCATATTTTGAGTTCGTATTTCTCAAAACTTACGCTATAGGCAGACAGTCTCTATCAAGCCGTTATGTTTTGCCTAGTGGCTGAGTTCAATTCTTTAATTGAAACAAGCTCCCTAAAGGTATCAATTAAAATAAATAAGGGAAAATTGGTAGTTTATGGTCTCACTGGCAATTATACAACAAATTTTGATGTCCGCGTCCGGCTATGAATCTAGGGCAGCAAGAATTTTCGTTTGTGTTTCTTTAAATACCAGTCTTTAATCATCTTGGGCAATAATCGCTGAAAGGGCTGGTGTGCTCATGGAAGCGAGCTCTGGAAGCATTCAATGTAATCCTTTACTTCTTATGCATCGTGGGGTTCCCGAAGGGGTTGTAGTAAGTCGGCGCGTAGGCTTAGACCAACAACGGGATTGCGCGCGTCGTGCGATGCACCAGCATCCCTTTCATAAACACAAACGTTCGAGCGTAAGGTCTTTCTCTCGCCGGAACGCTTTTCGAGAAGCTGGTCTGAAAGGGAAAGCGCTTGTTTCCACAGCGGTGCAAGAAAGCCGGTGTGTTGGATTCCTCTTACCTCTTGCTATGGCGCAGCAATCCCCTTCCCTTCTCGCCCATGGAATCCTGGGCGTCTGAACAAGGCGCAAGAGTAACTAGAGAAGCACGAGCCGCGAGCACCGCTTGCCGCCGTGTGCCGCAAGACGATAAGAGCGCGTAGTGGGCGCCATAGAATGCAGCAGCGACACGCGTGGTGCGCGGCTGCCGCTTGGCGTTCGGGCTTATGCACTTGTACGCAATGCGCGGACAGGTTGGTAGCGTTAGAATGCGCGTGCTGCTGGTGTTGGCCCGCAGCTGCAGACGGTCGAAAACACGCAAGAAGCCACACCAGCCCTTTTCTTCATTCACTCTTTGGTTGTTTCTGCTACCCGTTTACCGTCGAGCATGCGCAATCAGGTAGTTGCGCATTGAATTGCCACTGAAAAGCCTATTTCACGACGCAGCGAATCAACGTAAAAAAGTGAACGGAGGATGTGCTGCCTATGGCAGCTGAAGCCATTTAAAGTTACGAAAACAAAAACACGCTCATACAACCCAATTTTTAATCTAAACGACGCAAAGCTTGTTTGAGTTAGCGCACGGTGTATTCGCCCGTGGCCGTTAGCTTTTTTGTGTCAAGGAATAAAATGATTCGTTAAACATTCCAAGGGAGCGGGAAGAAAAGAAGGAAGAAAATGTAGGAAGGTCAACGAGACGCACGTCCGGTTTGCTGCCCTACATGGGGAAAGGGGTTTAAGGGAACAAAAGAAAGAAAGGAGAGAGAGGGAAGAAGGTACTATCAGTGTGAACGCGTGTGGTTGTTCATCACTTCATTCCTATAATCGGTCACTGAGGCCTATGCCTGTTAGGCGACATTATGCGAGTAAGAACAGGTATAATAGGAGGAGTGGGGTTGAAGATTAATATGCAGAAGACAAAGATAATGATCAATAACCGGGCAAGAGAACAAGCGTTCGGGATCGCCAGTCAGCCTCTAGATTATGTGAAGGAATATGATTATTTAGGTCACTTACACACAGGAGACCCTGATTATGAGAAGGGAAATTTACAGAAGAATAAAAATGGGTTGGAGCCAATAAGGGAGACATTGTCAGATCCTGAGCGGAAGCTTACTATTATCCCTAAAAAGAAAGGCGTACAAGCAGTGCATTCTAGCGGGGCTAACATATGGGGCAGAAACTTGGAGGCTGACAAAGGAGCTCGAAAATAATTAAGTTAGGGACCACGCAAAGAGCGATAGAACGAAGAATGTTAGGCGTAAGGTTAAGAGACAGGAAGGGAGTGGTGTGGATCAGAGAAGAAACGGGTATAGCCGATATTCTATTTGACAATAAGAGAAAAAAATGGAGCTGGGCAGGTCATGTAATGCGTAGGTTAGATAACCAGTGGACCATTAAGGTTACAGAATCTGTGCCAAGAGAAGGGAAGCACAGTGGAAGACGGCAGCAGACCCGGTGGGGGGATGAAATTAACAAATTCGCAGGTGCTAGTTGAAATCGGTTGGCGCAGGACAGGGTAATTGGAGATCGTAGGGAGAGGCCTTCGTCCTGCAGTGGACATATAATAGGCTAAATAGAATGATGAACAGGTTCTACGCCCTGCTTTATTGTTAATTACACAGAACAGAGGTGCACTCTCTGGCACTACACTATTGGTAAAAAGTCCCAACTATAGGTTAAGTCGGAGTATCCGGTGGCACATACCCAGTTGATCCAGAAGAGCGTAGCCCAAATATAAGAAAATTAGGAAAATCAAAGGAAAACTTTTAATATCCTGCAATATTCTAGCTATCAGCATGTCAGCATGTTCATGTGCCTATGAGCCAACATTATATGAAGAGGTTTTATGTCACCCGCCGCGGTGGCTTAGCGGCTGTAGTGTTGCGCTACTAGGTCGCGGGATCAAATGCCGGCCGCGGCGACCGCATTTCGATGGGGGCAACATACAAAAACGCCCGTGTCCCGTGCATTGGGGGCACGTTAAAGAGCCCATTGGTGGTCAAAGTTAATCTGGAGTCCTCCCCTACGGTGTCGTGCCTCATAATCAAATCGTGGTTTTGGCACGTAAAACCCCAGAATTGATTGATTGAGGTTTTATGTCGTGATTTCTTGTTTGATTACACAGAACAGAGGTGCGCTCGCTTGCACCACTTTGTCGGTCCACATTCAGTGCTATGTACGTCGTGTATGTACGTCGTGAAAGCTTCGCTTTAAAGCTCATCAAATATCCTTGCCACTGGACATCATGGCTCGCTCTCGAACATGTCTCTTTATCGAAAGATGAAGAAAGAGTAGCGATAAGTCAGGATCATCGGCGGAAACTGCTTGGCACACGCGTCACAGCGCCGCTATACGGAAGAAACAATTGTTGAAACGACAGTTGCGACAGCAAACACAATGTCGAGAGCGCATTACCGCACTAGTTTTCTTTTCGGCCTATTTGATTTGTAACAAAAAGAATTTTGATTAAAATTCTTCCTTTATAAACATCAAACTGCTTTTCATAAAAATAAAACTGCTTTGGAGTTTAGAACTTTTCTAAATGTCTACACTGTCGCTTCTTGTTCTTGGATGGCATGGTCACTCCTTACCATTCGTGATGTTCGCCGCGAGATTTATCGAAGCGATTTTCATTTGAAGCATTGGTGCGCATTCAAATCAGCAAACTGCGTGGTGATTGCTGGCGTATACTATCTCGAATATCGCGAAAATATCTGCTAGGGGTGAGCTATTATCGGGAAAGGTTTCCCGCAATAGCAACAGCATCAGAATCGCTATCTCGTACGCGTTCGAAAAGCCACTTAAACGACTATCAGAGGCCCACGACTTTCGCGCTTGTGGCAGCGGAGCAGCTCAAGACTATTGTGCTCGAGATGCATGTACGTCAGGTGGTGCCGCGTCTAACCCTGCTTTGTGCTGGCTGAAAAGTGGAGATGCTTTTTGCTAATAGGCGTTGTAAACGTAGCACGCGAAGGTACAGTGTTCTATATAAGTAGTAGGAGCTGCCGTCTTTACGACACGCGAAGCTTTTGTACTCTATATTATAATGTAGATGCAGAAGCCCACCTCCATGCCCATAAAGTTCGAAGAGCCAGCAAACGAGAAAGCGGTACCGGAGGCCAACGTGTCCAGGTGCCGTGTTAGATATTTGTGACGTAGATCACAGCGCACGCACTCGCACGCTCGCACGCTCGCACGCATTTTCACAGAGTGCGTACCTGTTGCCTGGTAGTCCTCATTTAATCAAGAAGAAAAGGGAAAGACGGGAAAAGAGACGCTGGAAATGCGTCCACACAAAACGCAATCGTGCAAAGACACTTTGCACAGCACGTTTACGTAACACGTCTATGCACCAGAGCCGAACGTCCAGTGTCATGTCACACAGAAACTCCAGCGCTGATATTATGATGCGTTGGGCATGCTCAACGTATCTCCACGCGCTTTAAAAATTCTCCTCCGAAAAGCCGCGTCAGTGCAGGTTTAGCGTCAAACGGCACCGCTCGGCCACATGTTGAGGGGCACATGTTGGGGGCCCACACGAATTATGTGAGATATTGTCTCTGGAGTGTGGCGGTCGGAACAGCCAAGGCTTTGTTAATATCCCATCTTATCCAATCCAATCAATGGTGTAGTTTTTTCTGGCTCCTCTGGATCCGAAGGGGAAGCTGGAAGTGCGAGCCAGCGTAAAGTTTGTAAAGGCGCTCCTGCCGATGGTTGTAGTCATTGCACTGACGCTTCATGGAGGTCTTGGCGCAATTAGGAAACAAGGTGGTAATGTCGTAAGGAGAAAAGTCTCCTCTTTATAAAAGAAGTGATTTCAAACAGCGACAAAATGTCGACACGTCATAGCCTTCCAAGCTATGTAACTGCTACGTCAACAGTGTCAGTTATTGCTGCTGCGCGTGCTTGGAGAAATTGAAGTCTGCCGCTACAAGTGAGCATGATCGAGCAATTGCATGTTTTGTATGATCTGGACAGACTTACCGAAGTATTTGTTTTTCTTTGGGAGCAAGTATGGCGTCAAAGATTATAAAGGCTCGTCTGCCCCCGTCAAAGTTTGTCATACTTACTATTTTGCCAGGGCTTCTTTTATTCGTTGTATGAGCGCCTATTAATGTAAGAAGTCAGCTTATTTCATGGCCAGTGGGAGCAAGTAGGGAGATAAGCGACCTGTTTTGGTTTTCTGATAACTGTAGATAAACTGAAAGGTAGGATACATTGGAGTAAGATATCTCATTACTGAGATAAGAAACTGACACTACCACTTTCTTCCCGTAAATGGTGTAGCAGTAGTTACCCACCAAGAAATAGGACTGCCTTCCCTTGTCGCAAAAGCGCAACGCCTGCATGCCTGCGACCTTTGATAGTTCAGCGTTTGCAGCACCGCTGAGTGCATCGCCTTTGCGGCCGCTAGCTCTTAGCCTGGTTCTATAGGACAGTGGTCCAAGTTCGGGTTTCTCGTCAATGTCGCCATTACTGGAGCTGGCTTCGCGTGAGTGCCTCAGCTCTAATGGAAAAAAACTTGGCCTGGTCTGTCTGGCAATCCGACTGCAGTAAGTGCGAGTTGCGCAGTACACTCAACAAGCGTGCGAGTGGCTTGGGCGTCGGGCCAGCTGTCTTGTTTCAGACTATTGATCTCGGGAGGATCGCATTGTCGTCTCTACGGGGGCGTCCAGGCACGCTATATGTTGTGCGGTGCGCGGCGATCGTTGCGAGGAAGTGGAAGAAGCTTTGTTTCTGGTTATACCTGAGCGCTTTATGTATTCTGGCACTACTATTCCATTCAGTCTGATAACAGCCCGATTCGTAGCTTTAAGCGGAATTAGGAAGAACTAAATTCACCGGCCAAATGTACGATGCTCTCCTTCCTCGCAGTTAGGGTTCTCGTTGTCAAAAGAATGCGTGGGCTTGTAGCACTTTCAACGAAGTCGAAATCTTGCTGTGCCTTTCAACAAATGAGACACAAGGAGTAGCCACCGTCATATACACGCACCGCCTTATTTTGACAGAAAAAGAAAGCAGCAAGGTAAACGGACATGTAAGCCAAAGATGGATGCAGCAATCGGATATCTGGGCGAAAAAAATTCGTTTTGGCACAAATATTCGTTAAATAAGTTACACAGGAATGTCTTAATTTAAATATACCGACAGAACTCATCTCACGATCCCTGTCGACATTAATGCGATAGGCAATCAAGCAATGTAGAGACAAACCCAGTTACCTTGAAAACCCCTTTAAATACAATTTATAGCAATTGTTTTGATATTTGCATTGCTTCGTGTTAGTTAACAATTGCACAGATCCCTATGCTTATACTCAATGGCCCAAGTTGTCTATTGCGGTACATATACAGTGGTACATCCTCAATGCCACGGAATGATCTTGTCCTGCTTTTAATTTAAGGTAAATACCAATTCTGGACCATTCGCCAAGAATTGGCCCATACCCTGTGGCCCCATTCTCTATTGCGGTACATGTTCAGTGGCACATCCCTAATGCCACAGAATTCTTTTTTCCTGCTTGTCGTTTAGGGTACATGCTAATTCCGGACCATTGGCCAATGATGGCAACATAACCAGCGACCCAAGTTCTCTATTGCGGCACATATTCAGTGGCACATTCCCAATGCCACGGAATTATTCTCTAGTCCTGCTTCTCATTTAGGGTGCATACCAATTCTGGAGCATTGGCCAAAAATGGGCACATACTCAGTGGCCAAAGTTGTCTATTGCGGCACATATTTAGACACATTCCCAATGCCACAGAATTAATTTGTTCTGCTTGTCATCTAGGGTACATGCCCATTCTCGAGCACTGGCTAAGAATGGGTACATACCCAGTTACCCAAGTTGTCTATTGTGGTACGTAATCAGTAGTACATCCGCAATGCCGAGGAATGCTCCTTTTCTACTTGTCAGTTAAGGTATATACGAATTCTGGACCACTGGCCAAGAATGGGCACCTGCCCAGGTGCCTAAGTTGTCATGTGATAGCGGTTCGATAGCAGCACACCAATTTGGGGTATCTATAGGGATGCAAATCGCATAAGAGCACTTATTGCTTTTAAGACGATCTAGTTATAAGTAAAGTTGGGGGCGAAGGTCAGAAGTTTGTCACATGCCCTTTGGGGATTTTCACCTATACGTTTATGGACACTCATTGTCGCACAATACTGCAATAGTTGCGATGTTCAGCTACATCAGTCGTTCGTCTCTATGGATTTTATACAATATGAACTTTTATCTTCAGGTGTCGTATGCTAACGTGGCTTCTGGGCTGAAGTGAAAATAAGCACCCTGTGCTGGAGTGCTCATGTGAGGCAGTATACCTTTGGGAGGTACCTAGTTTTCCAGTCTTTGCTTACATAGCAGTTTTCATTGTAGAGTTTAAGCGTAGGCGTTCTCATATTGAAGTACTTACCTCCACCATACTGACAGGTAAGAAGGTAACTTTCAGAAAAAAAGAACATTTGGGAGGCACCTAGTTTTCCAGTCTTTGCTTATATTGCAGTTTTGATTCTAGAGTTTAAGCATAGGCGTTCTCATATTGAAGTACTTAGCTCCTCCATACTGACAGGTAAGAAGGTTACTTTCAGAAAAAGAACATTTGGGAAGCATCTAGTTTTCCAGTCTTTGCTTATATTACAGTTTTGATTGTTGATTTGAAGCATAGGCGTTCTCATATTGAAGTACTTAGCTCTTCCGTACTGACAGGTAAGAAGGTAACTTTCAAAAAGAAAAGAAGAAAACATCAATCTGAGCTGTTGACATTACGTCTTTCACCATTTGTTTCTTTTTTCATTTTTTTACGTACATTAGCATTTTTTAGTACTTTTCATCACGCATAGCACCTTAGCCGATATAGTAGCACTGCATAAAAGGGAGAAAGAGGAAGCACATGCTTCTAACTTCTCCATCGGATCTCCCGTGATAAATCTATCTGTCAGCGTGGTGAAGTTATGCCAGCGCTTGGCTGCCACAACGAGCTAAAGTGCTTGATGCGATCTTCTTCATACCATTTGCGGGGCAGGTCTGGAGTACCCAGGCGTCGTTTGCTTGTTGTTAAATACCTCTAGACAACCTGGAAGGTAGGCTATACTATACATTAGAGCAGGCTATTGCAAGACGCAGTCAAGAAATTCCTCATAGAACTGGTAGAGCACAAGCGCGCCGTAATCAGCAAATATAGCGTTCTTCTTAAAGCGCATGACTTCTCAACGAACTTGCATCCGAATCGTTGGCACAGCGCAAATAGCAATTCAACAAATGATGACTGAGGCGCGATCTTGCAAAAAGATGATAGGGGATTTGTTTTCAATGTTTTCGTTTTTTTTCACATCTTGCTTCCCAACATTTATTTATTTATTTATTTATTTATTTATTTATTTATTTATTTATTTATTGCTGCGCATAGCAGCAAAGTTCTTGGTACGAAGCGGAGTTTCAGCCTGTGTAATGTCAGACTGTAGCAAAACAGCCGAGAATTCAGATTGTTCTTGTGGGCAGGCTAAGAGATGTTTGGAGATGAGATTCCGCCTAGAAACATAATAATAAATAAATGTAAAATTTCGAAAATTTAGACATTGTGGACTTAGGCATGGTTATACTTACTTGCTAAGTATGGGCTAATTCAATGGCAAGTGAAGCCGATTAGCTAGTGTGCGATGCTAGAGTCGTAAGTGGCATTCATTCTCCTCTTGCATATCGCAAACACTTGCATGTATCGGAAAGTCTTCATTTTTAATCAGTGACGATGTCGCTAAGTGTAGTGTTGTAGTCATGTCACATTCGTGCCGTCGTCGTTGGCATCATCATTGTATTGTTGTCGTCGTTGTCGTAGTATTGCACGTACAGCTGGGGGAGTTGGCGCATGATCGGAGGACTTCGTGATAAAATTGAGTCGTTATTATGGGGGTGGGGAGCGGAGGCTGTTAGGGAATTTACAGGGGCCGTGTAACGTAAAACTATTCCATTCTCATTTTATTACAATCTCCTGGCGCCAACCTTACGTAACCACCGACTCACTCATCAGGCGGTGACCCGCAGCGTTAACAACCCAATCATACGCTCTCCACCATTATAGCAAGTCACTTTTGTTTGCTTTCAAAGTGAATAGCATTTCCTACCTCGATGGCATTTTCTCATCTAATTGGCTGACAAGAGGCGAACTGCGCGCACAAGTGGAGAGGGATTCGGTGGTCCCGAGCTAACGGAGCGAAAGTAGATAAGCAGGTGAGGAGATTGGTGCCGTGATCTGCGATTATTCCGCTTCTCCTTGCCTAGCTTGCGCTGGCTGGTGGAACATCGCGACGGCGTGCAACGGAGAGTTAAAAAGGCTGCTAAAATGGATTGTCAGCGACGAAGAGTTGGCGTAGTGATGTCGTATACTTTTTATTATACGCTAAGAAATCCATTCTCGGCGGCAGCTCCGAGTAGCCATCGTCAGAGCGATCGGTAGGCATCTGTCTATTCCTTTCAGAACGTGGTCTCCCGCTATTCCGAAAGAAAAATTACTTTCGTTCGGCGTATTAATACATTTTTAGTGCGTACATGTCACTTCGACACGGTGAGTTTTCACGGTTTTGTGGCGTTGGGTGACAGACCGGCGTAATGGGGCACCCCGAATATCTTGGACCAACAGTGGAGGGATATTGGCAAAAAATCGTGCAATCGTAGATAATTCATTTTATTTTGTTCAGCCTAATTTTGCATAGTTAGTGTGTACACATCATATCAGATGGTGAGTTTGCGCAGAATTAGTGACGTCACCTAGAGGTCGGGAGTGGGCGCGGCCCAAAATTGTTTTACCAGTCATGGAGGGCCAATGGCAGAAATGGAATAAAAACATATTGGAATAGCTTTACGTTACAGCACACTTGCTGTCGGCAGTAAATGAGTTAGAGCTGGAAGAATCAATGCATTCTTCTGGACTTTCTACAGACGACCGATATTCGTCGACGTTTAGAAGCAGCACGCTCGACCTGAATCCATCATTGGAATAAAACAGAAACAGCGCATCTTGAAACTGCAAAAGTGCTCAAAGACAAGAAACGAAGAGAGTGGACAGGATGAAGCGCTCTTCGTTTCTTGTCTTTGTGCGCTTTTACAGTTTCAACATGCAAGTAAACCCACTAGCCCGGCCAGTTCTCCATTCTGTTACAGAAACAGCGCGACGCAGGACGAGCGAGTAAAGAGCACAGGACAGAGCGCTGTCCTGTGCTCTTTTCTCCCTTGTCCTGTGTCACGCTCTTTCTGTTTTATTCCAATGATGAACGAGCCAGCCGCTTTGAACATACTGAATCCATCGATTTTCTCTCTTGGAGAGGGCTAGCCCGCTAAGCAATGCACATCAACAACAATGGTGGAAGCTTTAATCCAGCCCAAGTGAGTATTCTTTTTTTCGAGTGTTATGACTACAATATGACGACCATACTTTACTTTCATTGTATGATGCAGTATCTGTTTGGAGCTACTCAGCCAAATTAAATTTAAAAAAAATGCATCCTTGTACGGAGGTTACATTTTCTTTCATGGAAAGCAAAAGAAGCCAGCCAATTATTTATACTATAGTTACGTTCATCTGCAACTTTAGTCTAAACAAATTTTGGATAATGAGAGGTTATGGTAGTGGTACTTTTGAAACGGAAGAAAGTGGCTAGGAGCAGCCGGTCAGTGTTTCAACATTATGGCTTCTCTCTGGTTGACAGAACCCCCATGTATTTGCTCTTGGTTACAGCCCCTTATTTAGCTTCGACGAAAGTACGCACCCTTCTGAAACAACGCTGGTTGTTACGAGGCACTTTCTCAGTCAGTGCTTGGCCAAGCAATAATGAGTTCTACTTGTTTTCATACTATATATATATATATATATATATATATATATATATATATATATATATATATATATATATATATATATATATATATATATATACACACACATGCTGGTTTGTTTCTTTCCCTTTCTTTCTCTCCTTCAAGAATAATGTTATGCTTAAAGAAAACGAATATTTTCCCCTAGTGATTTGTACATTTTAAAGCCGCGAATAATTTGGTATAATTACATTTGCTGAACTTGGGTGGCTTCAGTACGATATAGGGCGTTCATTTCGTGTTTAAGCTCATTCAATTTAGGCGCTACATACACCACACTAGGGCAAGAACTAATACTTCATGATTGTCTTGTTGCACTGGCAAAACATCTAGTGATCGCGACTCTGTGTTAATTATTGCGAAGCCTATTACAAGTTCCTCGCCTTTTTGAGTATTGAAAGTATAGATGTTGCGACCGACTCGGTACCAGTAGCCCACGACAAAATGAAGGCGCTTACTCATTCGACGTAGGCGTGTAAAAAACGTTACGTTTCATACAACCCCTCACACGGCCACACAGACAGCCTCGCTGTACTTTATATGAAGCAGTGCATCGTGCGTGGGCAACCTGATGAACCAGTGACACACGGCTTCAACATCCCCCTTCTGAGACTACACGCCTGTTCTCACAAGCAGACGCATCCCTGCTTCCTAGTCTTCTTTTATTTGCGTTTAGACGAGGAACGCTGACAAAAATCACATGGGCAAATCTTGATATGTACGAAGCTTACGTATCGCCGACCTTGAGAGCATCGTTTTCTCTAGCACATATTTGCACTTGCCCAAAGGCAAACTCTTGTTAGTGCTCTCCGCGAGGCAAGAATGCCGTGTGGCGGCGTGTTTTTGATGTTCCCGTGGGTATGTCGTCGGGCTGCCGAGGCAGTTTTTGGAGCGGTGTTGGTTTTCCTCCGTGATGAAGGCTTGTGTGTGCAGCCCGCGTTTCCTGTAATTTTCGTTATTTCTTGCTCTCATCATTCTTCCATTCATTTCGAACCATTTCACATCGTCTTATATTGGTTGCGATTGTTTTGGTATTATATTGTCACGTGGTCGTGACGTCAAAGAACACAGTAGCAATACTGTGAAACACAAAACTAATTTTATTGGGCGAACCTGTGCCCACAAAAGAAGCTACACTTATAGCACAACGATAGCGGCGAACACGGTCGGCGATTGTCGAAAATCTGATCAGCGGGTCAAGCACGTCGGCTTTTATAGAGCAGTCGTCGAATGTTCCAGACTAATCGTTCGGACACGCGTGCCTTCCACAAAGTTCTACACCATTCGCGTTATGCGATGAATTCAGATAACACAAGTTTCGGCGACAACAGACAGCCGGGTAGAAGCATCGATAACTTTCCAGAAACGTCGGATACATGCAGGCGCGTCCCTTGCTGTGCGATTACAGTTGTTAAGCGGCGAAACGTGGTCGCCCGATAAAGATAAGTACACGTGTCAATATTGACGCATGGTGGTGGTGGTGGTGGTGAATTGTAGCAACAGGCGGGTTTAGCCTGGCGAACAAGGCCGGCAATTGCTCCGCCCGAGCGTCTCGCACAATACCGCTGTAGGGTTTCACCATGTGTCCATCAAACCAGTCTCTCTTAAGAACTCGATGAGGAGACGTGAAGTTTCTTTTCGGGCTATAACTGATCCCGCGGGAAATATAAGGTGGTGCAGGCGCGCATGCGGAAGGTTCTTGCTTTGCAGATTCTTCAGGAGAGTGTCTCTTTCATCTTGGAATTGCTGGCAGGACCACAAAAAGTGCTCAATGTCTCCTGTCTCGTTGCATGCCGAACAGTTCGGAGAATTGATTCGCCCCGTTTTAAATAACCAGGCCGGTGTATTTGCAGATCCTGTCCTTATTCGATATAGAAGTGTGGCTTCCTCTCGGTGCAATCGCTTGGTTACGCAGGGCATATGCGGTGGAACCCAAAGCGACGCAAAGTGATTTCGAATGTCAGATTTTTGCACTTGATTACTCTTTGGGGCCTTGATTTTGGGAGGATGATAGAGCGCTGCGTATGCAAGCGCATTAGCTTTTTCATTTCCTGAGATACCAATGTGGGAAGGAATCCATTGAAACTTTACTGTGAAGCCTTTGTTGTTGAGCTCTTTCACGATGGCTAGTGATTTGCGTGGGAACTTGAGGGATGGCAAACCGCGGTATATTTGTTGTAATGCGGCCTTTGAGTCCGTAAGGACAACCACATTCTGCGGAGGCAAAGTCTTTAATTTGCGCAGAGCAGAAGCTATTGCTGCGCCTTCCACAACTGTCGACGAGGCTATACAGTCCAGACGGCCAGACCACGTATATCTTAGAGAGGGAATATAGAATGCAGCTGCACAGCGGTCTTCGTCTGCCTTGACAGAGCCATCTGTGTATACTTGTAGGTGACTCGGGTAAATCGTGTTCAGGTGTTCCAGGACTAATGACTTGGCTTCTGCAGATGGAATGCAGCTCTTTGATTGCAATCGTGGTACACTTAAGTTGCATATGATGTCCTCGAATGTCCAGGGTGGTTCTATCCTATCCCCCTGTTTCGAGCAGCGCAATCCTAATACGCGAAGCGCGTTCAATGCTGCAAAAAAATGTGAGCGCGGCCTGTTACCTATACGTCGTAAGAGCGCTCTACCGGGCGTAGACTCACTCAATCGTAGGAGCTGGATCATCAGAGCCTGGGAAGCCTGAAGTCGTAGAGGGCGTGACTCAGCTTCGTAGAGCACTTTCTTGTTTGACGCTGGCTGAGGGACTCCAAGACAAAGTCGGATACCTTTTCTGTGGATGGCTTCTAAGCGCTCGTATTGGCTGTCTGAGGGTGACATCAGAGGTAGCTGTATGTAGCCGTAGCATGGACGTCGGGTGGTTGCCCCAGCGTATGCCAGCGACTCGCTAGAGCACATGTAGCCTGGGTGACGATGACGCAACAACGTGGTCAACACCGCGGCGCCAGAGTAGCCTGTGGTCTAAGGTAACGCCCAGAAATCGGACGTTGGTGACTTGTCGAATCTGGTATCCGTCCAAATTCAGCTTCAAACGTGTAGATTTTCTTTTCACTCCAGGAAATAGTACGAATGATGATTTTTCTGCTGATAGTGATAATCCAATCGTTGCCAAGTGGCCCTGAATGGCTTTTACTGCTCCCTGGGCTATTCGTGCAAGGCGGCGATGCTGGTAGCCGGAGACCCAAATGCAGATATCATCGGCATATATAGATATCTTCACTGGTGTTCGATGGTTTAGTACACTTGGGAGGCTACTCATGGCAGTGTTAAATAATAAGGGAGATAAAACACTCCCCAGTGGCACACCGCGAAATATACGTATTTCATCGCTCAAAGTGTCGCCGAGACGAACTCTGATGCGACAATCATTGAGGAACGTATGTATGAAGTGCAAGAGATGACCCGTGACGCCTATAACTTGCAACTGGCTGATGATGGCTCTTTGAGACACGTAGTCGTAAGCCTTAGAAACATCCATGAAAACAGCAAGTGTCGACAGACCATCCGCACTGTAATGTTCTATGTGGCTTAGAAGGTCCAGCACATTGTCTTGAGCGCTTAGACGCTGCCGAAACCCAGTCATGCACGATGGTAGTTTTCGACCCTGCTCGACATACCAAGTGAGTCTTGTGCACGCCATCTTCTCCATTAGCTTCGCTGCACACGAGGTCAGTGATACCGGTCTGTATGAGTCCAGAGCTGCAGGATTCTTTCCAGGCTTCAGAACCGGTACCACCCATGCTACCTTCCATAAATGTGGGATAGCCCCACTGGCCCAGACTTGGTTAAAAAATGCCAGCAAATCACGCCGTCTCTCAACCGGTAGGTTAGTCAGCATCTGATTACTGATGAGGTCAGGTCCCACCGCACAGAGTCGTCGGAGGCTGCTCATAGCTAGTTCCAGCTCTCTGAGTGTGAAAGGAGCATCCATTATAGACGACGATAGCGGCGGTGGCTGGTTGGTTGTGCCAGCTGACCTTCCGGAAGAGTATATTTCAGCGAAGTCATTCGCAAGACAAGCGAGTGTCTTGCCTAACTTCAATGCTAGGGCTTCAAATGGCTTGTTTGGTCGAAAGTTTCCAGCAAGGTTATTAACGACCCACCATATCCGTGGAACTGGCGTGAAGACCGATAGGCTTGCACAAAATGATGCCCATTGATCTCTTCTTAGTTTCCTTGTATAACGTCGAATTACTGCGTTAATCCTGTTATATATAGTCTTCATTGATGGGTTGCCTTTCGTCCTCATCAGCCTCCGTTCCGCTCTTCTACGGGCAGCGCATAGATTTTTGAGCTTTAGATCGGGAGCGGGGAAGTGGTCGGGTAGCTTCAGCTCAGCGGTAGCCAATCTCTTGCTACGTAGCATGTCCGCGAACAGGTTTCCAGATGATTCGCTTAGGCCGTCCCTGTATGTATCCCAATGCGTCACAGGACAGGATCTTCGGCCGTTGGTTCGATATCCAGCAATGTTAAGGAAGACAGGAAAATGATCACTGCCCATTCTATCTTTACTAGTCGTTGACGATGCGAGGATGTCCGTTGAGTGTAACGTCAAGTCAATGACACTGTAAGAGGCCGGTGGTCGAAAAAACGTTGGCTGTTTGTCATTTACCACGCAGAGTCCCTCGGTGTTTAAAGCGCTAACAATTTGCTTTCCACGTGCATCAATCGCCTTGTCGCCCCAGAGAGTATGGTGCGCGTTGAAGCCGCCACATATAATCATAGGAGCTGGGCAGCGGCTGCAGAGGTCTCTGATAATATCTCCCATCGAGACCTTCAAGCGAGAGCTCACATACACAGAGGCCACGCTGAGGCTTCGATTTCCCAGCCGCACTTGTACAGCAGTGACTTCCAAAGCACTGCTGCAAAGGTCTTGAACTGGTAGAACGTAATGTGGTATTTCACGTCTCACATATAGCATGGCGCTTCCGTTCGGAAATGTTGGAATACTTTGGTTTCCATGTGCGACATAACCAGCAATTGTTCTGGAACTTGGAAGACCAGCCTCGGACAGGGCCAATATTGGCACAGGCATGTTGCGTAAGAAAAGCGACAGTTCAGGTAAATGGCACGCAAGACCCGCACAGTTCCATTGCATAATAAGTGGCACCTGTGGACGAGATGGTGAACATTGTATCCTGACCGCATCCATATTGCTAGGTGCTTTAAGAAGAGGTAGAGCTGAGAATCACTGACTCGAGAGCGAGGACTACTTCGAGCATTTCCTTCATTGAGCTAGCCGGCATCTTCTCTATGTGTGATCGCAAGGCCTTGAAGAGAGCACGTAGCACCTGCTGACAGTTCTCCTGTGGTGTGTTTTCATCGCAACGCGATTGGGGTCGCTGCAGTACAGACACATAACTTCGCTGTTCCGGTTGTTCAGCAGTCTTCTCTTCTACGGGGCCTCTGTTCATTGATTTGACTGTTTTAGCCAATATTGACGCAATCATAGCGGCTATTACGTCACATGGGAGCAGACGTGCGTCCCACCCAGAAGACAATAAAATACGGGTGCCACACGTTCTGCTCTTGTCCGCTATAATTAAAAATGACGTTGTTTTGTTAGCCTTTGCACTCTGCCTACGTAGCAATATGTATTCTGCTCTTTACACCAGGGGCAATACTTGCACTCCTTTATGACGGTCACTACCACACATGTTTTCGCTGAGGCGTGTGCACTGTTGTGATCATAAGGGAAACCACGCCACCAGGCCGCGCCCAACATGCTGCGCGACAGACACGACTGCACTTTGTCACATGAGTGCGCAGTCTGAATTTCTGCATTGCGATGTTACCGCGCGTTTCAGTATTAAGCAGTTCCCGAAAACAGTGTTTTAGAAGAACAGCATTTATTCAGCGACGCACTATTCGCGGACCTCAAGGATAGCCCGATACTCACGGATCACCTCGTTAATAACTGAAATTTACGAATTATCTTTAAAACGATTGTAGTGCTTACGTTATAATAAAGATGATTCTGTGCTAAAAGTATATCCCTTTAGTACGAATTCAGATTCTATCGTCAGTCTGAAGATAAGTCTAGCACCTCCATCTCCGACAAGTATACATCCGCTTTCCACATAGTCTTGCATTTGTTGTAAAATGCCCAATTAATGAGAAGCACTTTAGGTTGTCGACTTTAAGAGGCTCGATCGAACTGCGCGCTATCACCCATTTTTGAAAAATCTGCTCGGAATAAATGAATAAAAATAGACGCGACGTACCACTTGGTTTCTTTAAAAGCAAGACCGGTATTTTTTTTTAATCGCCTGTTACAGAAAGCGTTGTCCCACCTTTTCAAAGGGATTTCAGGAAGGGGCGAAATTTACCTGCATGATAACTTACAATATTCATGTAGTTATTTAAAGTTCACTGATTTACTTCAGGACAAATATAGCAATTGGAAAAATAGAAGTCGAGTAGCAGGGAAGTCATGTCTGCTTAGTAAATATTCGAACACTAGCATCACTTTCAATTCATCGGCGATTGGTAGGTGCTGTGAAATATACTGGTGTTCCAAATACTAATTTTCCTAAATCGTCACTTTAGCAGTTTGGGACAATTTTATCTATAACTCCGGGTCAAATTTTAATATACTTTGGAGACGAATAACTGGCTAGATTTAGGATTTATGCAAAGCAGACATGACTCCCCTGCTGCTCTGCTTCAATTTCGCAATTGAATCATGTACCCTGTGTGTAGTTAGAGACTTAATTAGTCAAAATTTTCACTAAAAGAGAGAAGAATTGTCGCTAGTGTACTGTCTGGCTCATGAGGCAATTCACCTGAACATGCATGAACTGCATTATATGCTCCACACGATAATTAAAAAAGGAAGAAAATATATTCTAACTGTAATGCAGTAGCACCTGGTACGTGTATGAGCTGATGATGACATACACGTCGATAATAACAAAACTCCTTGTCCATAAACCAGGAAATGTATTTATTTACCAGTTTATTTATGTACCATGCTTTTTCAACGCCAAAAGTAGCAATGCCACACCACAACGTTTGTACAAGTCGATAGAAGAGATCCTCATGAGTGCAGAAATTCTCCGCACTAGGGCTGCAGAGTACGCCACCACACTGGTATGATTCCTTGTCAAAAGATGTTTACATTTTAAAGCGAAGCTTTCTTTGCCTTGACAATTAAAACATAGACAAAATCACCAAAGACAGCCACATGGCAGAACTAACAACAACAGAGCACGCGGTTTTCTATCCAATGCTAAAGGAGGGTACATCCAGGATGTCCTCTTGTTTGAAACGAAACTAATGAAAACGGTGTCTGTCACTGTACGGTGATGAGGGCTACTTTGCCATGCTAACACAATCTCGCTCCACAGGGAGCGGCCTAGCAATTTCCGTTCCGAACAGCAATATCAAAACACGTTGGGCTCAGAGGTCATGAATGGGAAGCTTTTTTTGGCAGTGAAGTTGCCTATGATGCCGAAGTAATCACATGGTCACTGAAATATGGTCTTGTGTCCCTTTCTGACAGCATCGTGATGACTTTTTCTGATATCTGACAACAAGAGCGAGTGGGAACCGTGGCGCAGGCCTGATTGCAAGCTTTGTAATTCCGTCATTGATCACAAGATATACGGTCCTTGATGAGGCTGCTTTTGTTCACGCAATGAATAGCACCACGGAGAGCTTCATGTTGCTACTCTCTGGATGTCGTCACGTAGAAGGTATCCGAGAAGCCATTGTTTGTCGTGACATATATCAACGTTCAGAATGCCTTGCGAAACAATTTTTGTAAAGAGAAAATTGAGATGAGCTGTCCGATCTCTGACGTACGGCAGTAAATGTAGGAGTTTGCTGTGGCTTCGATATCAACAAGGTCGGCTCTGCTGGCTAAATATCTACAAAATCTATGCAACTGCTACAAAGCTGACTGGACTGTGGGCAGCTGTCGACTATGTCTAAAACAACCAATCAGTGCGTCGTTGATATGCAATGACTCGCGGCACGCTCTGCTATCAATGAAGTCATCGCAATCGCAAAACAACCTTGTCAAGAATACCATCTACTTACAGACTCAACATTTGTATCTTGAGCCAAAGAATTTGTACTACAACGCTTTTCTGCCCACTGCTTTTAGGTAGTGGGCAAGGCCAAAACCTATCAAGCTGTAACACTGTTGGCTGGGTAGCTTATATAACCCATCCTCACGCCAGTTTTTAAACGGTATGATGAGGCATTTGTACTTGCTATTACGTGGTGAACTTGGCTTTCCCGCTTGTTTGGCACAGAACGGCTTCAAGGGCTCTTCGCAGTGTCAACACAAGCCATGGCTTCCCCGCGCAACCAAATGTTGGCTTTAGAATTTAATTTGAACGTCTAGATGTGTAGTAATGCAATATGCCGTATGTGCAAGGCACGTGACACTTGCATAATGTGCTTTGTACTTTTAAAAGCTTCTTAACCTCAAGTACCGCCTCAAGCAGTACTTTATGCCTCTTCGTCATCAATCCTATAGAAGAGTGAGATGATTTTACTGCATTTTTTCTGTAAGTTTTTTGTGTTTTCTTGCGGCACTCCACTCGTTTCGATGTGTGAGGCAGCTGGAGTTCTTTTGTTCTGTGACACCAACCTCTCCCATCTTCTCCCATAAAAGAAGCCCCTCTCTCTCGGACCATGCGAGAGCTAGCGCTGCCTCAGAGTTGCGCTCACATAATGTTCTAGCTTTGCAACAACGTTTTCTTTGAACCACATAAAAATGAACAGAACTGACCGAAAGTAACCTTTAGGTTATGGCGATCCCAGGCTATAACATGTCTGCGTATATAGCGTGTTTTGTTTACCAGCACCAAATTTTTAAGAATTGCCTATGGCACATATCACAATTCTAACCCTTGATATAAACACTCAATCCGACGGACATTACTTCTGCGAGAAATCAAAATGACTTATCAGCTTCTTAACATAATTGCGCTAATTATTTTTAATTAACTACCTTATGGTACATATTCCAATTTAAGAATTATAACTGGCGAGTTTGCAAGGCGTATCCACTTGGAACGAATGCTCTGGACTGCAGAGCATTCGTAGTCCAGAGCATTCGCAGGCAGGCAGTCCAGATATGCAGTCCAGAACGCCAATGAAATGCATTATTGCAGTTTATTTTTTAAAGAAATCGCAGTTTTGTGCATTGATGCACAGCAGTAACTGGAACACCTGTGCGTTTCGTCCAACACTTTGAAAATTATTATTAGCGAAATTGCGAACTTGCTGGCTACAGTTCGTAGAATAAATATGTGCCGTTAGTTAAATACGTTACCGTATAGATCCGTGTATGGGCCGCACCTATGTGCCGCAACCCCAACTTGTCAACCCAAAATTTTGGAAAAAAAGTTTCGACGGAGAAGCATTTTTCGCTCGCTGCGTACTTCCGTTCGCTGCTATAAGATGGCGAGAGCTGCCCGTTGACCTTTGATGCAATGGTACATCCGGGGATCCGGCGCCTGCACAATTCAAGGCTTCGCCGGCACCATTTAGACGAAAAGGCTCGGTCCCGTGTAAGGGCTGCACCTCACAAAAATTGTGAAAGAAATTGCGGCCCTTAGACGAGTCTATAAGGTAATTAGCTTATTTTGTTAAATCATTCAATTAAACATTTTGATTTCTCATAGAAGTATGGTCGCCTCATCTAGTAATTTAGATCGAGGGTTAGAATTCTGTTCTCTGCAACAGGATATTTTTAAAATTGTGATGCAGCTGAAACACCGGTGTTTTGCGAGCGTGTTTTGTGTGCTCGTGTATGTATGTATGTATGTATGTATGTATGTATGTATGTATGTATGTATGTATGTATGTATGTATGTATGTATGTATGTATGTATGTATGTATGTATGTATGTATGTATGTATGTATGTATGTATGTATGTATGTATGTATGTATGTATGTATGTATGTATGTATGTATGTATGTATGTATGTATGTATGTATGTATGTATGTATGTATGTATGTATGTATGTGTGTGTGTGTGTGTGTGTATGTATGTATGTATGTATGTATGTATGTATGTATGTATGTATGTATGTATGTATGTATGTATGTATGTATGTATGTATGTTGTCAGCTTTTAATTGTGGTCACCATTATACAGATGCCTCACGGGCGCTCGCGTTGCTGTGTTGCAATCAGAAATGACCCAATAAAGACCCTTCGTTGCAGAGGAAAAAAGACTCACGGGTGAGGCGGATTCTGAACTCATGATTGTTCGTCTGGGAGCCGCGTGTTCAATCGCTGCATCATATCAGATCCGTTTGAGTCATACAACTCGATGTACATGCTACGGGGCAATGGGACGCACCACTTTGCACATGCTTCGCGGAGGGATAAATCTGCAGTTACAAGCAACAGAGCGCTGTTCGCCACAGTGGAAAGCCAGATTTCATTGCCTGCAAAGCAACATTTATGATCCGGCGCATAATCAACCTGAAACACTTTGTCACAGAGTTGCATGCCCGCGCCCCTCTCGAGTGGGCCGACATTGCCACCACAGCCGCAACGCTGCTTGCACGGCGACGAGGGAGAGCGCTCCCCATTGTCCCCGAACCCGCCCGACGGGTTGATCACGTGGGTCGTCCGAGCGCGACGGAGGGACGCGGCGGCCCGGAGAGCAGCTTGGGGAACGAGGAGCGAGGTCGTGCACCGGGGAACAGCTGAAGATGTGGTCGGCAGGCTGAGATCTCCAGGCCGAAGTCTTCGCCGGTCGAGCGACAGACGGTGCAAGTTCGTCAGGATCTTCGGCCAGCGAGGTTGCAGCAGCCCGACGCTCTTCAGATCGGGACCTCGGCAAGCACGCCCCAGATAAGCCTCGTGTTCCGGGCCGCTCTCAAAACTTTCCGCCGGACTCTCTTTTCTAATCGTGTTTAATCTTTACTTTGTTTATCCATCGCGTGTTGTTTCTTATATGTCCTGATAGTTTAGTGTTTGCCCTATTTATTGTCGCGCGTATTTTGTATTTCTGTCGCGTATTTTATTTGTATTTCGCGAGCGTTAATGGTTCCCACGTGGTGGGCTTAGCGTCGCGCGAGTGGCGTCAGGGCGTGTGTTGTGTGACCCGCACGCTCTCCGCGAACTAGGCCCCGCTACTGCAAGTTTGTATGTTTTTCGAGTATGTCTCGGACATGATGTTATTGTATTAAATTGAGTGTGTGTGTTGTACGACGTCGCCTCCCGTCTCATGCCTCTGGTTCACGGTCGATCAGGCGTGGACCTTATCGCCGGTCAGCAGTCGAACCCTCACTAAACGCACGCGGGGTGGGTTTGTTGTCGCCCCATCCCCTCCGGTTCGGAGAGTGCGAATTACCCCACCATCAATCTTTGACAACTGGCGTCCGCGACAGGACTTGCTGACCACGATCTTCCGTGACCACGAGGCATAGCGGGCGGAACAGACGCGTATCGCCGAGAGCGGGAGAAGGCCAAGATATGGCTGATGGACTCCTCGAGGAGCTGGAGCGCATTGTGGCCGTCGGGAGGCAGATGGGCCTTGAGGGGCCAGCGCTCCGGGAGTTTGTGCGCGACATGCGCTCTAAAGAAGAGGCGGATCGTCGCGAGAGCAGGAAAGCGCGAGAGCTGCGACAACGCGAGGCGGAGGAGTGCGATGCGGCACGGTCTTCCCAGCGCGTCCTCGAGTTAGAGAGGGAAATTGCGCTGTTGCGCGCGAGGGAGGGCCGTGTCGAGAGCATTCGCAACACAGAGTGCCTGCCGGGCTCGACCGTCGCCTCTGACCAACCTCATCCCTCTGGAGAGAGCCTTGCGCAGGTTCGTGCCCAGCCCGAATTCTACCTCGTGCCTCAGCCCTTGGGCGCCGGGGCCTTCGAAGCGAACGTGAGGCCGGTGCTCCGAGAATCAGGCGGTGTGGCGGATAACGATGGTCAGAAGCCGACCACGAAAAACGTCAGCCGCCACGCAGGCAAATTGTGCCATCGCAGGCCGAGAGAGGCGGCGAAGTGTGTGGCGCGGCGGAGGCTGGCGGGTTACCGCACACCGCGGAGGTGCGAGGTACGGACCGCTAGCAGATTGCAGAGGGTGAGGAAGAGGCCACGCAAAATGGCGCAGAGGTCACGGAGGCGTCGACAGAGCTCGGGGGTTGCGGAGCGTTGCTCGTCGCCGCGAAAGAGAGCGCGAGCGATATATCCGCTGCGGCAGGTGCCGCTAAGCCGCGCACTTCGTGGCACCCGTTTGGTCAGGCGCTGCGCGTGGGTGAGGACCGGGCGAGGCTCAGTGTACCCCAATCACCGAGCCAAAAGCAGGCAACCGGCGCGCGGGGTGACATATCGCTGTGGAGCGGGTAGCGCGTCTCGCCACCTTTGCGTCGGGAAAGCTCGGGGGACGGCAGGAATGCGATCCCAGCGAGGTCGACTGAAAGGTGGCAAGTATTGAGAAGGGAAGACGGCACGGCATTGATAATTTAGTTTTGTAATAGTCCCACGCTACATTCTTTTTTATGTTTCACTGCGTTTGTTTCATTTTCTCCCTTCAATTCACCGATCTGTTATTTTGTAAATTTTGTTTTGTGTGTGTGTGATACGTGTTGCGTGTAGACTGCGCGTACCGGCTCTGCCGTGGTTTGCGCCAGTCACACGACCCAAGGGGAACAATACAGTATCACATCAATTTTTAGCAGCTGTTTTGAGTCATTTTGTTTTGTGTGTGTAGTTGTGTTGCGGAGTGGACTGACTGGCTGAGAGCGAGGCGGCGACGTGCGCGGCGAAGTGCCTTGTGCGAAATGCAGTGACCCACACGACGACGTGATTGTGCGCGTGACCTTTGAGTGCGTGGGGACTGCGGTCTCCTTAAGGTGCGCGTGCATGACTCTGTGTTAGTTTGAATGTTATTAGTATAACATTCTTGTCGTCGGGGTGGTGTCACAGAGTTGCATGCCCGCGCCCCTCTCGAGTGGGCCGACATTGCCACCACAGCCGCAACGCTGCTTGCACGGCGACGAGGGAGAGCGCTCCCCATTGTCCCCGAACCCGCCCGACGGGTTGATCACGTGGGTCGTCCGAGCGCGACGGAGGGACGCGGCGGCCCGGAGAGCAGCTTGGGGAACGAGGAGCGAGGTCGTGCACCGGGGAACAGCTGAAGATGTGGTCGGCAGGCTGAGATCTCCAGGCCGAAGTCTTCGCCGGTCGAGCGACAGACGGTGCAAGTTCGTCAGGATCTTCGGCCAGCGAGGTTGCAGCAGCCCGACGCTCTTCAGATCGGGACCTCGGCAAGCACGCCCCAGATAAGCCTCGTGTTCCGGGCCGCTCTCAAAACTTTCCGCCGGACTCTCTTTTCTAATCGTGTTTAATCTTTACTTTGTTTATCCATCGCGTGTTGTTTCTTATATGTCCTGATAGTTTAGTGTTTGCCCTATTTATTGTCGCGCGTATTTTGTATTTCTGTCGCGTATTTTATTTGTATTTCGCGAGCGTTAATGGTTCCCACGTGGTGGGCTTAGTGTCGCGCGAGTGGCGTCAGGGCGTGTGTTGTGTGACCCGCACGCTCTCCGCGAACTAGGCCCCGCTACTGCAAGTTTGTATGTTTTTCGAGTATGTCTCGGACATGATGTTATTGTATTAAATTGAGTGTGTGTGTTGTACGACGTCGCCTCCCGTCTCATGCCTCTGGTTCACGGTCGATCAGGCGTGGACCTTATGGCCGGTCAGCAGTCGAACCCTCACTAAACGCACGCGGGGTGGGTTTGTTTTCGCCCCATCCCCTCCGGTTCGGAGAGTGCGAATTACCCCACCATCAATCCTTGACACACTTGTCAGAGGGAATGTCGGTGAACGTGAAATATCTACACATCGTAATCGTGTCAACACATTGTAAATGCCATAAATATGTTGTGAAGTGTTTTTGTAAACGTATGTAACAGCGGAAACGTCGCTGTCTGTCGGCTATTGTCGGTGCACTTCGGTCACTCACAATAACTAGAGCCTCGTAGCTCTTTTTCAAGCGAAGCTTGTATTGCATCATTCGTGTCGGCGTCAGTGTTGGTGTTGCCGTCCGAAAAAACTCATGCCGCGCGAAAATAAAGATTGCTCGTCGGGTTCCGAGACCAGCACACTAACCGATTCAGCCGCTGTCGGTTCATCATACGCGCCCTTTCAGACGGGGTCTTATATGAATGAAGAACTAGACGCAGCGCAAGGCGCGAGCCAATCACAGGCGTCCCCTCCCCCTAGCGGATGCAAAAGGTGTGATCACGTGTACGCTCGCCTCGCGCCCGCCGTTTCCCGCCAGTTCAGGCCCGGCAGTCGGATGGGGAGGCTGCGTTTGGTTCGTTCTGCAGATGAGCAGGCTGCGTTGAAGGAACGGCAGCGGGCACGGACAGCACGTTGTGCGTTCGGCTGAAGAACACGTGGCACTTGATGAACGCCTCCGGGAACTCGTGCGAGAAAGGGCCCGTCTTCGACGTGCCGACGTCGCCGTGAGGGAGCGTAGCGCCGAGGCGTTACGGCAACGAAGAGCCGCGGATCCCAAGCTTCGCTTGCACCCCTCTTCACAGTAGTGGAAGGGTGGCCAATTTTTTCCTTTACATAATGCGTCCTTACCATTTGGAGTAGCACACAAAGTCATATATGGGTATAGGCTAACATCTCCAGATATCCTCAACACCTCGGTCTCCTTATCCATCACGTTTACATTCCGGATGCGCCAACCAATAAATTATTGACGATAGGCTTGCAGGACATCGAGACCGTGCCCGAAAAAAAAAAAATACATGCATCTTTATGGTGCTTTGTTGTTCATTCAGTTACGCAATTAAGCATCCAACTTTATAAATCACGAATCTCGTTTTTTTTCTTGCTATTGTGCGTATTACCTACAAACAGCTGCGCCCAGAAAATGCTCTTCTGGTGTGTGTAACGATGAGTTCTAATCGTTCGGCTAAATAGCCGAGGGTGTAGATAAGAAGAGAGAGAAAGCAAGCATAGGAAAGACAGGGAGGTCAATGAGATGGCGTCCGGTTCGCTACCCTACACGGAAGGTAAGCGAAAGGCGGCATAAAAAGAGGAAAACAGGGATAGAGTGAGTCGGTGCGCACGCATGCAGGAGGGTGAATAGGATGGCTGTAAACGATCTCTCAGGATGCGACGCACTTCAAGAACCGCGCTAGCGCGCCCAAAAGTTTTTTGCACCAGCGATGGCTGTGATGAGGGTCCCACGTTTTTTCCCCCTCAGAAAATTGTTTTCGGTTCCTCTGATTTAAAAGTGTCTGGAGAGAGAGAATAGCTGTACGTCGAACGGAGAGCAAGTGCCCCACAGGCGTTTCATTGTTTCTTCGCACCTACCAGACTCGCACGCCGGACTATCGGTCATTGCATTTCGGTAGGAGACAGCATTCGTAAACATCACTACTAGCGAAAAGCAGTACAAAAATGTTCCCATAAAAAGCAGGAGAGGCTAGTTGGTCCTTACAGCCGCAGTAAAGAGTTATGCCGCTGGCAAATGGAGACACTTGGAGAGCTCCGAAAAGCTTGTGTCTTTGTGCGAGCAAGCACACCACGTTCTTTTGTAGTGTCTGACCACGCCAAAAGAATTGGTAGTGTTTGGGTATCTTATGGGCATAAGGGGCAGCCTTCTCAGTGAAGTCTTTACCGACGATGCCATATTGACCCGGATGCCGCTGAGAGATGATGCCACGCCCGTTTTATTAAAAGTCATGTCCTCGTGTGTTTCGTGACAAAAAACTAGAGACTGTAAAGAGCTGCTTTGCAGTCATAAAACATACTCCTTCTTTTTTTTTTTTGTAACACGCTTCATCGGTGCCACAGTTCAAAGCGGCACTGGGAGCTAGCTGCATTTGTTTGCCGCATGTCATGACGTGTGACACCTTTACTTACTTCTCATCTGTTTAACTGGAGTCTCAATACAGCTGCTGAGCTAGCAGGTGAAGTCGAGTCGTTGGTTTAAGTACGCACGCTGTCTCGGTATGTCTGGTGCACTACTAGCAGCTTTAGTTTTTTGCCAACCAGCGGCCAACGGTTGGCCTTGTTTGTGATTCCGGGCATAGCTAGGTACAATCGAGGTCGAATTTAAGTTCAATGCCACAATGAAAATTACTGGGTCGCGCTATTGAGTCTTCGAATCAAGCGAAACTTTACTGTTGAGGCTGGGCGTCTGCAAAGTGTTCCGTTTGGCATACCATAATTTCGTGTTCACCTTGACGTTTATTTAAATTTGCTATATCACGAACAGCAAACAACACGCCCCGAATATCATCGATGTCATTATTGCGTAAATCGCATAGTCATGACTTTATTTTAGCCATATAGAGAATGAACCAATTCTCGCGCCACCGCGCAGCTATAAGCATTCCGCCCTCTTCCGGGCAAAGGCCACAACTTCTATAGCCTCTCGTAACATAGGCCGGTGCCCGCCTGTCTTTTCTGGAGCTCACGTGCGCGATTATCCGATGGGCGTATGCACACACAAACCATACAAAGAATATATACGCAACTAACGACGAGGTAAAGCGGGGAAATGGGAGCGGCGCGGCCTCGCTAAGCAGTGCGGAGAGGACCCGCAGGATGTGCTTGGCAGAAAGGAAAGCACTCGGCCGCTTGTCGGAGCGTGTTGCGGCGCTCGCCGAGCAGGAAGGCGTATCGGCGCCTCGAGCTTCGAATAGTCGAGGCGCATCCCGGAAGGAATGGGGCGGCAAACTCGGAGCGTCAGGTGCTGATAAGCGACAGAAATGGTGACATGCATGAACGGGCGTTATTCCTAGTGTACTTTGACCGGACGGTTTTCTCCTATAACTCGGCTGTTTTTGATTTGTTCAACGTAATTCAGAATCTGTTGGGGCTGGCGATGGAATGCTGTTGCATCAAGGCGGCGTTAGCTTGCCACCAAGCACCCGCAATTACTCGGCCTAGTATCACTGTTTATAAAGAAAGTATAGAGAGAAAGAAGGAGATAGAAAACTAAAGGAAAAGCGAAACAATGGCGTGAGTCCACCAGACACGTAAAAATTAAAGGTACGACACCTCCTTTCCTATTGTTCGACGTAAAGCCGGGGCTACATATGTGTTGCTCACACGTATGAAGAGGCGTTATTTTCTGAAATTGCTCGAATCGCTCACTTTTCTGCCAACTACAGCACCGTTTCTACCGGATGTAGTGCAGCTCTAGTCAGGCTCAAATAAACAGCGTGGCTTCAGCTCGGTTGCGCCCTTTAATTTTACCCATAGCTCGTGCAGTGGGCTGCATGAAGATTCGATAGTGTCTGGACGACGAATTAACAGCGCATGGGTGCGACTTTATTTGATTTGCCGAAGCGAGCGCAACGTTACTCGACAGTGATGCGATAAGCGTGTCCTGGTGTTACACCGAGCATCCTCCAGGGTTCTTCCGTTCTACCAGGTAGTTCAAGCATTCAAAGACAAAGGCCTTGCTTGCCCACTTATTTTATGTCGACTCAAATTTTCAATGTGCAGGATGAGTGCGCTCACCGCAGTATTTCTGCAGACAATAATTTTAATTTTCCGTTACGCATTTCAGACAACAGGACGTGCAGATGCGGCCAAGCTTTTGACAAAGAGACAGCTTTTCGAAAGAAAAGGAAAAAAAAAACTTTTTTTTTTTACATTCCTCCAAAGTTTTTCTGTGCAATTATAATTTGTACGCCAAGTTTGCGAAAAGCTGAATGGGCGATTGAACCACTGCATTTCGTTCATGTCTCATACACACGAGGATGAAGGCATTGCCTGTACAATACAGTGCTAATAACTTAGTCGATATAGGAATGGCAGACGCACCAATTGTTTGGTGCGAACGAGGTTGTGAAAAGCTTTTGCAATAAAAGCAACACACAAGAAAGGAGAACGTACCGTGATGGTGGAGCGCCCAAAACGACATGCCTACTTAGAGTAGGGACAGGAAACTAGATGCTGAAGCTTGAAGTGATCGGTCGAAGTGTGACGCTAGCTACAAGAAAAGCGCTCAAACTACTCATTATAAAAACGGTATGGTGACTGTTTCACTCAGAGCACTCGGTTCGTCGAACAGTGGTAATGTAAGAACCATCCACTATAGCTCAGTGATTACTGAGTTTAAGGTCGCAGGTACGCTTTCAGGCTGGAACACCCGTAGGCACATGGTGGCGGGACACGTAAGGACGTTCGTGTACTGTGCTTAGCGGGCATGTTCAAAATCCTCTAATGGTCAAAACTAATCTGGAGCCATCGACTGCGTATATTGCTTCTTTCAATGGCCACTGCGCAGCTTCCAGGTGTTAGACCACTCAACCTTTTAAAAGTGTACTTTTAAAATAAAGATATTTAAATGAAGATAAAGTATACGATAAATAAAATGAAGAGTTGAAATAAATAACATGCTCACGAGGATTGATATTGCCGAGGAAGAGCTCTCTCTGCTACAAGAAACTCGGTCGTTCGCTGAGAAGAATCGCATGAGCTGAAAGGAAATTGCCGAGCCCGATGCTCACTCAGGAGCGCACTTGCGCGTACACTCGAGATGGGGAAGATTAACCGGATGAAGAGAACTTACCTCGCTTAGGCTACGCCTCATTTTCATGGAGGGCTCACCTAAGACAAATTGCCTTAGCCCTTTGACTTTTCGATTCTCCTATTCCAACGTCTGCCTCCTTGGCAGATGGGACCAATTTGGTGGTGCTATCTTTGCTAGATTCAGTGGCACTTTGCAGAAGTCCCGGCAATGTGTATAGAGTCGTTCCGCGCGCCGAAAGGTCATCGGTGACGTACGAAGGCTAATTCCTAAGAGGAATAAAAAATAGTGCTTTAAGCTGTGCCCGGGTGTTTAAATGCCCAACGGAATACTTGTGAGCCTTGCGCAGTAATAACATTTAGTTTGAAGTAAAAAGAAAGAGAGCAGGAAAATCTATACTGAGGAGGAAACCTAAGCGCAAAGGAATTAGTATGAGCGTACCGTTTCGAAGGGGCAGGGGGGGGGGGGGATAGAGAGTAGGGACACTTAAGCCTTACGAGCGGTGTAGGATAATGTAACCTTGTTCACTCTGGCATGACGATTTTCTAACATGCTGAAGTGAGTCTGCTAGGGATAAGCTGAACGTGCGCTAAGTGCTCCCACGCAATTTCTCTCCGGGGTTTGTCGAAAGGTGTGAAAGATGCACGAGCGAAACAACAAGAGAAAGAGAGAGAGAGCGCGAATATAAGAAAGAAGCATAGCCAGGGATAAAGGTGGGAAAGGTAGGGAGATTAACCAGACGCAAGTCTCCGCTTGCGGGGGTTGGTGAAGAGATGGTTAAAAAGGTGGACGAGAGAGAAAGAAAAACAAAACAAAACAAAAGGGCCATAAACATTCACTGAGCCCGGTGGATCGCAAAAAGCAGAATGATGCTTTCAGGTGTTCTAACCGAATATCGAGTCCCGTCTGCGTTGGCGCATTATCTCTTCGCACAGAGGTGCATCTAGGGCCCTATAACGTAAAAATATTCCAACATGCTTTTATTCCAATCTCCTGACGTCAAATTTGCAGAACCGCCGGCGCAAGCATAGGGCGGTCACTCGCAGGGTTGTCTGAACAGACCAATCAAACGCTGTCCTCGTTCATAGGAGGTCACTTTTGTTTGCTTGAAAAACGAATAACATTACCTACAGTGAGCGGCTTGTCTTATCTAATTGGCTGACAAGAGGCGAGGAGCACGTTCAAGCTGAGGGTGATTCAATGGTGCCAAGCCACTGCACTGAAAATCGATAACCGGATGAAGAGGGTGGTGCCGGCGTCTACGATTGATCCGCTTTCCCTTACTTAGCTTGCGGTGGCTGGTCGAAAATTGTGGCGGCATGCAAGGGAAGCTTAAGAATGACGCTAAAACATATCCTCACCAAAGAAGAGTTGGCAGAACGAGGTCGTAAACGTGCTCTCCGGCAGGTGCGAGTAGCCAGTGCCTCAGCGATCGGCGACAGCCATCTTTTATTCCTTCCGGAACGGTGCAGCCTGCGGGTATTCAGAAGAAAATTCACTTTTATTCGGCCTATTAATGCGTCTTTAACGCGCACACGTAACTTTAACGCGGTGAAATTTTGCGGTTTTGTGACGTTGCGTGACAGGCAAGGGAAGTGGGTGCAGCCCGAAATCTTTTGACCAATAGCCGAGGGCTGATGGTGAAAAGGCGTCGAATCAGACATAACTTATTTTTCTTTTGTTCGATCAAATCATGCATAATCAGTGGCATCATCATCATCATCGTCGTCGTCGTCGTCATCATCATCATCATATTCATGTCCACTGCAGGACGAAGGCCTCTCCCTGCGATCTCCAATTACCCGTGTCCTGTGCCAACCGATTCCAACTAGCACCCGAAAATTTCTTAATTTCGTCGCACCATCTAGTCTTCTGCCGTCCTCTACTGCGCTTCCCTTCTCTTGGTACCCATTCTGTCACCCTAATGGTCCAGCGGTTATCTAGACTGCCCATTACATGACCTGCACAGCGCCATTCTTTTCTCTTTATGTCTATTAGAATATAGTCTATACCCGTTTGCTCTCTGATTCAAACCGCTCTCTTTCTGTCTCTTAAAGTTATGCCTAGAATTCTTCGTTCCATCGCTCTTTGCACGATCCTTAACTTGTTCTCAAGCTTCTTTGTTAGCGTCGAAGTCACTGCGCCGTATGTCAGCACCGGTAAAATGCACTGATTGTATACTTTCCTTTTCAATGATAGCGGTAAGCTCCCAGTCGGGAGCTCATGATATCAGCCGTATGCGATCCAACCCATTTTTATTCTTCTGTGAATTTCCTTCTCATGGTCCGGGTTCCCTGCGATTAGTTGACCTAGGTAAACGTACTCCTCCACAGACTCTAGAGGCTGACTTGTGATCTTGAACTCTTCTTCCCTTGCCAGGTTATTTATCGTTATCTTTGTCTTCTGCATATTAATTTTCAGCCCCACTCTTACGCTCTCCCTGTTAAGGTTCTCAATTATTTGTTGCAACTCGTCTGCATTGTTGCTGAACAGAAGAATGTCATCGGCAAACCGAAGGTTGTTGAGGTATTCGCCGTCGATCTTTACTCCTAAGCCTTCCCAGTTTAATCGCTTGAATACTTCTAAGCACGCAGTAAATAGGATTGGAGAGATTGTGTCTCCTTGTCTGATCCCTTTTTTATAAGTATCTTCCTACTTTTCTTGTGTAGAATTAAGGTAGCTGTGGAATCTCTGCAGATATCTTCCACGGCATTTACGTAAGCGGTCTGTACTCCTTGATTATGCAATGCCTATATGACTGCTGGTATCTCTTCTGAATCAAATGCGTTTTCGTAATCTATGAAAGCCATATAGCGGGGCTTATTATACTCTGCGGATTTCTCGATGACCTGGTTAATGGCATGGATGTGATCCATTGTAGAGTATTTTTTACTGAAGCCAGCCTGCTCCCTTGGTTGACTAAAGTACAGTGTTGTCCTTATTCTATTGGAGATTATTTTGGTAAATATTTTATATAATACTGGCAGTAAGCTAATGGGCCTATAATTTTTAATTCTTTAACGTAGCCATTTTTGTTTATTACTATAATGTTTGCATTCTTCCAGTCTCTTGGGACCCTTGCAGTCGATAGACACTTCGTATAGAGAGCCGCCAGTTTTCCTAGCATAATGTCTCCTCCATCTTTGATTAAATCGACTGTTATTCCATCCTCTCCTGCCGCTTTTCCCCGTTTCATGCCTTGCAAGGCCTTTCTGACGTCATCTCTAGTTATAGCAGGTGTTTCTGTATACTCTTCTTATTGTTTAGAATAGAGTGCTCCTGAGTCGTTTGGGTATTGTAAAGGCCAGTGTAGAATTCTTCCGCTGCTTTTACTATATCTTCGAGATTGTTGATGATATTACCCTGCTTAGCCTTTAGTGCATACATCTTGGTTGGTCCTATGCCAAGTTTCTTTCTCACTGATTTCAGGCTGCGTCCATTTTTGACGGCTTCTTCAGTCTTTCTCACGTTATAGTTTCGAATATCACTTATTTTCGCCTTGCTGATCAGTTTTGACAGTTCTGCGAATTCTATATTATCTCTTGAGTTTGACACTTTCATTTTTTGACGTTTCTTTATTAGGTCTTTTGTTACCTGGGAGTGCTTGCCTACTGCTTGCCTTGGCGCCTTCCCTCCCACTTCCATTGCTGCCTCTGAAACCAGTATCGTTACGGTTTCATTCATTACCTCTATGTCATCATCATCATTTCTCTGTTCTAAGGCTGCATATTTGTTTGCAAGTACAAGCCTAAATTTCACTGCTTTTACCCTTACTGCCTCTGAGTTCACGTGTTATTTCTTGACCAATTTTACTCGTTCTTTGTTCAAATTGAGGTGAATCCTGGCCCTCACTAACCTATGATCACTACATTTTACCTATTACTTCTACATCCTGCACTATACTGGGATCGGCAGAAATTATGAAATCAATTTCTGTGTGTACACGTCAATAATCAGCGTGTACACGTCATATCAGATGGGGTGCTATCGCGGTTTTCGTGACGTCGCGTGACAGACAGGTCAAGTGGGGGTGGTCCAAAAAAGTTTTTGGCCAATCGCGGAGGCTCATTGCAGGATTGGAATAGGAAAGTTTGGAATATTTTTACGTTATAGGGCCCCATTGTTGAGCACAGTGGTGAGCGAGCGTCTCTGCGCGCGATGCTGCGGACACTGGCACATAATATGGCTGATGGCTTCCTCTTCAGCGCAGTGGTCACAGGCTAAAGAGCGTCGGCCATTCCTACACGCAAGACGTACGCACGGCCAAGCATAGTCGGGTCTATTCGGGGCAGTCCTGATGGTCACCGAAGGCTTAAGTTAGCGTCCAGGGAATGTAGTGACGTATGTGTGAAGTTTGCTCGTTCCAGTAAAATAGTGTGCAGCGTGCAAATGTGCAACGATTTTTGCAGGCATCTGCCCTTGAAAGCTTACTGGATTGATAAATAATGGGCTTCTCCATGGTCTACTCGAGCTGCTTCATGTGCACGTTCAATACCGATAATGTCAGAATGACTTTGTAACCACTGAAAAATGCCGTGGTGTTCAGGCCTCCTCGTCCAAGTGGCCTGTCGCTTCTGCAATATTAATTACGAATGGCTCCGCGCAATTTTCTTGTGGACAGGGGTCTGATTAGTTCCTTGAGAGGGGTCTAGAATTTCTGTGAAGTATTTTTTATCCCGTTATAACGTCATGATGACTTCCTCGTGTCAGTAGCATTTTGTGCGCTTTTGTACGAATAGTTCGATTCGAGCAGAACGCACATACTGCTGCATGAGTGGAGGCTGCTAATTATATACGCCGTGCGTTGGCAATGCATTACACATGACATGCATATATATTTTCAAGTTCCTGTTATATCTTAGTATATTTGTGTTGAGTGGGAGTTCCTTTTATTCTTCACCCATTGTAAACGTTCTCATTATATGTTTATTTTTATGTTTTCGTTTGTTTAGTGCTTTTTTGCTACAGTTATGAGATAGTGGGGTTTTTATTAGGGAATGTTTTTATTTTATGGCGTTAATAAAATGGCAGCAAATACGCGGCCGTTGGTGTCAGATGTATTTTGATAATGTGAACAGGGTTACTGTGAGCACCGTAAGAAGACAGGCCTTTTAACATAGCATGTAAACATGCATCCTGCAAAAAAAGCACGGTGCCCTGCTGCATTCTCACCTTAGAACGAAGCCGTGTTACACCTATGGGTTGCCAGCCGCCTTTGTACACCCAAAAACGATTTTCGCGGTTAGCATAAGGGCGACAACTGAGGTCGCCGTCCATGCTGTCTCGATAATGACGTCAGGCGTCAGTCGACTTCCCCGGGTAACTCCGATGGTGACTGACCATAAAACGAAGGTCAAAAACACTGTTCATTTGGTGGTCGATTGGGAAAGGCAGCTGCTTCCGCTCGACGCTGCGAACGCTGCTAGGCGTTGTTCTTGCATGCACACGTCGCTGGGCGTAGCGATTATGGCGCGGCGCGCGGGCGCGCGCGTGGGCTGATGAAGCCATCAGAGGAGTGCGTCGTCTTCGCAACGGCTACGAGCTGACGCACGACGCTTGACCAGCAGCGATAAGAAGCTCTGCAATGGGTAGCCTTTAGGGCGCGCGCGATGAGATTTGGCCGCGCTGAGCACGGATGGGTGGGGGCCGCTTTGGTACCGCAGCTTCGATCGATTCCCTCTTGATTGCAAGGCTTATTATTCTCCGCATGCGGACTGCAATTATGCGTGCAATCAAGAGGGTTCGCTGTCGCCTTTACTTCGCATGGTGTTCGTTGTTTGCAGATGATGGCGCTCTTTAACGAGTGCTTCGAACAACGAAATCGAGAATGAAGTGCTCCTGTCACCACCGCAGATGACCTCACGGTAATCGCTCGATGCTCCCACGTATTTGGGGGGCTGCTCATTGCGGCGGGTCGTATCGCCGCAGCAAATTTCAATAATGTCCCTGCAGTGCTGTTTTGACCCTGACTGGGTGTCACTGCTCCTGCAAGGGGCGATAGTGAGCGGCTACGAGTAAGTTTCGATGTGACGCTCCCTTGGGTGTTGTCGCCGCTGACACTGGTGGCATGACTTCTTCGCGACGAAGGGCCACTCTCGTCGTACGAAAGCGTGAGAAGAAAAGCGTACCGCCGCGCAAGACGGGCTGTGCGGCGACGATGGCTACGATACGGCGTCAGAGTAGCGCGCGTCGTCTGTATGGAAACAAAGCGCTGCATCGGTGGAGGTCTGTCTGTGGTGGCTGCTGTCGTTCGTACCCATGCGTCACCCAGGCGCTGCTTTTGCGATCTCTCGATTAGCGAGACAGCCGTGCCACATTTCGCTCCGTTTGAAACGTGCTGCAGGAGCTGGCTGTAATGACTGGCCCGTGAGAAGCAATAGCGCAAGTGGCATGGACTATGTTGGTTGTTCGACCATTACTTTCGACCGACGGAAACTGAAGCAAATCTCGGTGCTAGGGTGCATCAAAGTGCGTTCATATATCCCTATGGATGACGCATCCACAGCAGGTGTCATTTATGACATCGATGTCGCCATTCCCAACGCGGACTTGCCTATCCTCGTCAAACCAGCAAGTGAGGGTGTTGTCATCACGCGTGTGAGCCGCCTTGGAACATCGCGCTGCGTCAAACTCATCTTCAAATGAGATTGCTTATCAACACACGTCAAAGTCGGTCACTTCCGACACCCTGTTCGGCCCTTCGTACAAAAGCCTCTTCAATGCCATCAGTGCTTTAGGCTTGGACATGTCAAGGGTGTCTGCCCAAACTCGATACTGTGTCCCCGTTGTGCTGAACCTCACGCGGAGGAGACGTGAGGGGCTACTGTCCTAAAGAGCGGCAACTGTAATGGTTCCCATGCTGCCTCGTCTAGGGACTGCCCTCGCATCAAGAAAGAGGTCGCTGTTCTCAAGCAAATGGTTCGGGACAATTCGACACACAAGGAGGCTGCTGCAACGATCCGGCGTCGGCGTCGGCGTCACCGAACCTCCTCAAAAAAGGCAGAGCTGCGAAAGGAGAGGGCCGCTTCTATTGTAGCACCCACTTTCTCCAATCAGGCCAAAAACGGGCTGAACAGCACAAGGAAGTCACCTGAAAGGAATTTGTCCCAAGAAGAATGGCGTGCGCTTCCGAGCCAGCAATCTCCCACAGAACTACAGATTGTCAAGCCCGCTCGGGAGCCTACTCCTGCCGCTGATGCCACGCCCAAAGCAGATTGTCAAGTCCTTTCAATGCTGCGTCCCCTCATAGATGCCATTCGAGTGATTCTGTCAAACCTTGGAACTACGTCTGCTCAAAATGCAGTGAAAGTACTGGACACCTTAAGCCCAGTGCTTGAGTCCCTCGAATTGAGACATGGCCAGCCATCGCCCATCGTTTCGAGAGGAAGTCAAGGCAGCGTCAGTCTTACAGTGGAACGCAAGAGGACTAAAATCACGCCTTTCGGACTTTCGTCAGTATATATATATATTAATTTGTTCCCAATCATTGTCATATGTGAGCCTAATGTGTCAAAACCAGACAGATTATCGGGATACGAAGCTGTTATATCCGCAACAACTAATGCATGCAGCAAAGTCATCGTTTTTATTCGTCGAGAACTGACCTATGTTCGCCAGCCAATTCCGCCTCATGATAAAAATCAATACGTTTGCCTAACAATTAAAAAGGGCAAACTCATGTTTACACTTGTAAGCGTTTATATATCGCCTTCAAGTATTTTTGATCCCAAACGATTAACGAACATCTTGTCTGTGTGCCCTGGCCCATATGTCATCATCGGAGATTTTAATGCGCACCATATAGCATGGGGAAGCGCAAGAACAAATGCAAGAGGGCAAAGACTTGCAAATTTCACCTGTAACCACGGCCTTTCACTCCTGAATGACGGCAGCCCAACGTTTATACGAGGCGTGAATTATGGTAGCTGTCTTGACCTAGCTTTCGTCTCCAGAACTTTCACAAGATATGTTAAATGGTTTTCGGATATCGAGACACACGGGAGTGATCATATTCCCACATACCTTGTCATCAAAGGAATGTCCAGTCCCACCCCACGGAACACCATTCGATTAATTGACTGGACCACTTTTACTTCCACCATGGAGGATGCTTGTCGAGAGGGCTTGTCCTCTGGATTAGAGGAAGCAATCAAGTCTGCAATGCTACACGCCGCGCGCACGGTCACGGTTTCGTCGAAGCACACGGAATTGGATATAGAGTTGGAGCGACTTCGTGCACTCCGTCGTCGTGCGGAGCGGCGTTACCGGCGTACAAAATCCATCGAAGACCTTAGGACAGCCAGACGACTACAAAAGAAACTTCAACGTCGCATGGATAGATTGGCATCTCGACGTTGGGCAAGATTTTGCCAGTCACTAGACCCCCGAAAGCCACTTTCCCACATCTGGAGAAGCATACGTGGTCTACGTTCCTTCCCTGAACAACGCTTCCCATTCAAAGCGCTGGCGCTCTTACAGGGGCGGCTAGAGGCTGATGTTGCAGAAGACTTTTGTGCAAGGATCGCTGGCCAAGCAACCGGTCCAGGCTTTAAAGCCCCCAGTCGCATCCCTGTTTCACGTGACGGCCGCATGGATCTTCCTTTCATAATGGAGGATCTAGAAGCGGCTCTTGCTCTATGCAGGCGTTCTTCATCCGCAGGACCAGATGGAATATCCTACCGCGCCTTGAACAACCTGAGTGATGGCGCACGGAGAGAACTGTTACATCTCTACAACTTATCTTGGCAGGATGGCATGGTTACCGAAGAATGGAAGATAAGCCGCTTGGTCCCTCTCCTGAAGTAAGGCAAGTCCCCACTTGAACCCACCTCATACCGCACAATAGCGCTGGCCAGCTGTATGGGAAAGATAATGGAAAAGATGATCCTTGCCCGCTTGGAGTGGTACCTGGAGCACTACAACATGTTACCGAATTGCATGGCTGGTTTTCGTCAAGATCGCTCTTCAGTAGACAGTGTTGTTGATCTCGCTACGTACGTCCAGCTTCAAAAGTCACGCAAAAGATTACCTGCAGCTTTGTTCTTGGATGTCAAGGGGGCATATGATAACGTATCTCACGAGGCTATCCTCGATGCTCTTGAGGTGGTTGGCCTAGGTGGTCGAGTTTTCCAATGGATCTCTCATTACCTTTTTATGAGATCGTTCTTTGTCTGTACCGGTGATGGTAAAACCGCACTACACTACACGTACCCAGGTGTTCCTCAAGGTGATGTACTAAGCCCTATCCTATTCAACCTCACACTCATTGGTCTCGTTGATCATCTGCCAGCAGCGATCAAGATATCAATGTACGCCGACGACATATGTATATGGACCTCAGGTGTGACACGTCCTCAGATACGTGCAAGACTTCAAAAAGCTGCTACTCTGACAGCTATGTACCTCCGCTACCAAGGTCTTGAAATCTCGTCAGACAAATGTGCACTGATGGCGTTCACTCGCAAACCAATGACACCCTATGCCATATCAATAAATGGGCAGATAATTTCTTATGAGAAGACTCACAAATTTCTTGGCATAATCATTGATAGAGATCTCTCATGGAGCCCGCACGTGACCTACTTGAAAAAGCGTCTGGCAGCCATCTCCCAACTTTTCAAATTTCTCGGAGGAAAGACTTGGGGAATGTCAGTGCATGCAATGTTCACTCGCACGTGAACTTACACTTGCAGAGTGAAACTCGACGGAATTTACCAACACTCGTCTCCACAACTTGGATCTGAATCTACAGCTCCGCCTTTTACCAGGTCTACCTAGAGCTGAGGAGACGCTTATGTGCCTCCCTTGGCTTGGCGTGGCCTTCATGAATGCGTATTCATTTCGGATAGGAATGGCCAAGAGCCCTACATGCAATAACTGTAGCTGCGAGGAAACAACTGCCCACCTTCTCTGTGAGTGTCCCTGCTTCTGTACAATCAGAAAAGAACTTTCAAGAGTGCTAGATAGTCTTGACAAACGCCCCTCGTCGGAGGAAAAGCTCCTTTGACACTGGCTGAGACCGTCCTCAGCACCGAAGGGGTTGAAAGCGTTGTTGCGCTTCTTGTGGAGGACTGGCCTTAGAGACTGACTTTAAGCACTGTCGTATTCTCCTTTTCTTTTTTTGTCTTGTATTGTTGCTCTTCCTTCCTTCTTTCTTTTTTTATAACATCTGTTTTCTCTTATCTTTTATTCCCCTTACGCCTTTTCCCCAGCATAGGGTAGGCAGCCGGTCTGAGAACTGGCTAACCTCCCTGTTTTTCCGTCTATTTCTCCTCCTCCTCCTGCTAACCGAGAGGGAGTCTGTGAAGCGTTGACCGAGAACTATATCAAAACTATACTACAGGCCTGGCCAGGGGTCACGGCGTGCCCTTTTTACGTAATCCCGCTGCTCGGAAGTCAGTGCTGGAGGACGGGTTGAAACGGGGAGTTCTGCTCCTCGTTGACTTATGTTGAGCGGGTGTTCGCACTGAGCCGGACGTCGATGCGGTGGCTATCGATATGGTGGCTATGGTGGCCTGGCCCCCTAGCCGGCTCAGAGCGGTAAAGATTCTGTAGTAGTGGCACTTCGTTTGATACGAATACTGAAAGACCACAATATTTCTGAGACGCAATAGTGTAAAGGATCACAGGTATTGGTGTGACATACTCTGAAAAAAAAAAAAACTCGGCGACGCTTCGACAAGCCGTTTCAATATATGAAGAAGGTGGCCACTTGAATTCACGTCTACCCCTCTTCTGAACGGCCGGCTTCGCAGAGTGTGCGTTCAGTGTTAGCGCGCTCATGGCATCTTTTTTTTTTTTATTCGAATGGCTGCTTGCCTTTCAGCTCGCGTCATGCTTCGGACGATCGCATTCGAATGCTTTGAATTCTGTTCCCTGCTCCTTTTATACGTACCAAGCCGCTTTCTAGCGTTTCGCAATGGCGTTGCTTTTTCGTTTCCCACATCTTGGTTGTATTGCAAGCTGTTTACATCTGATTTAGTGCCGCTTAATTCGAGCGTCTCCCGCTTTTCTGCCGAGTACAAATTGGACGCTGTTTTTAACAAGCGAAGCATTTTTCCTTGTGTGCAGCGTGTGAGTAATGAAAGAAAAGGCGATGAAGTAAAGGAGACTTGAGTTGCTAATTGAAACTACACTTCGCAGGAATGTGAAATAATCCAGACAGTTTCTTTAGTGGAGCAATTTGGATGCCCAGTTTCATTTTGGTTTGTTTTAAAGCTTGTCGCCACTTGCGCCTCACTTTGTATACAGCGAAATTTCCGCGAAAAAAAGTCTCTCTCTCTCTCTCTCTCTTGTTTGTGTTAAATGCTTGAGTACCGGGTGTGACGAAAGAACTGGAAGATGCCGGGGGAAAGATGTGAATACGTCTTTCGCGGTGAGCGCTGCCCATTCCAGCGAAGTGCGGCACATCTTAGCAAGCTAAAGACACTCCGCTTGCACTTATTACGTCGTCTGATTGGTTATTTGTGGGCGCTGCCAGAGATTGGAAGGACCATGGAGAGGGGAAGGGCGACACTTGTCATCTTTCCCTACGCCTCCGCCCTGTTGTCAGACTGAACGCCGCACGCAACAGCCGCGTCATATCAGGTAGAAACGTTGCGCCGATCCTAACTCTCGTGCATGCGTAATCATTCGAATGACAATTAAAATTTGGAGTCGGACCTCCCGGAGCACAGACACGCTAGAAGCATTCTTCCAACTGATAATGTGTAGAAACATGACTGCCTCTAACTTTTCAGTACAAACATACCCACTTACTGCAGTCAACAAAAAGTTAATTATTCAATTTTAGTTAATTGGCCTGCTGTCCGCGACAATTGTTATCTCACTTCGTGCCCTCCTAGCCACATAACTTATTTGCACACGTGGCCTTCGCGTGCCTCCATGTGCGTAATTTTACGAAAGCCATAAAATTTAATTTCGAACACCCTGTACATCGATATATGTATACAATAGCTGCATAGTACCCGCGTTCACTCCCCACAAGCAAGCCTCGCTTTCCTGCACAGCATATGCGGCTCACCCATGACGCAGTCACTTTATATGTGAGCCGTTAATACCATGTCGTAGCACATTTATGAACAAGTTCTTCGCAAATGCTAATTCTCGCATCGAAGCACGCCGAGGAGCGTTGGTAAACGAGAACAATGATCTGCGATGCGCGAGCCGATGAGTTATTGCGGGTGTGCTGCTGGCGGAGGTGGAAAGGGAAAGCGTTTCCATTGTGTAGCCGTTACGAGCTTCGACGCACAGTACCAAGGCGGTGTAGTCGGCAGACGGCTCCGCTGTCCGCAGAGGGAGAACGGCAGATGCAAATGTTGAAGAAATGCCGCGTTGCGACTCTCGTGTTTAGGGCCTTACATACGCGCTGCTTTTGAGTGTCGTGACAACGCCATAAGTACCACCACCAAGTAGCCGTCTAACGTGACGAACTACTGTTCCTATTTACAACTTGCCTCTAAAGTGCCCGGCTACATGGCTCCTCTTTTGACAGAGTGTTCGTAGCTGATTTTGCAATGTTTCCAGCCAATATTATAAAACCATTTTTCTGGTAAACTTCACGAAATTGGTTTATAAGTGAGACCGACATATTAAATGAGCAAGAAGACATTTCGTTTTCTTGCATAGAGCCGTGCTGCAGCAAAATGTTGCCGAGCATATCCCGTAATATTCAAAAAAAAAAACGGAGCTGTGATAAAGGTAACTTCAGTAATACGTCATGTGTATCATTCAACGTGGCCAATTGAAAAAAAGTTAATTAGCATGTTTTGGTTCGTTAGCGAAATTATTGTTGAATAATCTTTCTCGGCTAATGTCCGCCTAGCAATGTAAGCCGATCATCAGCAAGGCGGGGACGTGGATATGACAGTTTCCTTCAAAAAGTGCTGCGCACTAAGAGAAAACCAAAACATCCATGCAGTCTTGGCCGATTGCGTTTCTGCTTTGTATAGGAGGGCGACTTCCATGCGGCTAAATTCGTTTACAACACCGGGCTGACGCGGTAGTTTCCAAAGCGAACGAAAGCGGCAACGAATTTTTTCTTCAGGAAGTTGATGGTTCACCGGGGCTCACATTGTTGGCTGCCTTGACAGCGCTTCATTAATGAGGGCTTCTTTTCTTTCGTTGTCAGTTGCGTCATCATGCAAAGGTATTCGCTGAAGAGTTATGTCGACTTCCTTTATGGCGAGCTTTAAATGAATCCAGCGAATGACCAAAGATCCTGTTTAGAGGCACGTTACGAAATGGTCGCTGAATTGTCCACTTCGTAACCGAGAGTATGAACGCGTTCTGTGTGGGTCCATTCACCAATGCGCGTCTTGACCGCTGCTATATGTCTTTCTGAAAACATTTTATTTAGCCATATACAAAGTATACTGCTTCGCGACTGTAGGTGTTCTGCTTGCTTGAGTCACTGCAGATCTGGACACGCTGCGTTGTTACCTGAGTTCAGGTTACTGGAGTGCCTCTGCGACTGGGGCAGGCGAAAGTGGCACTCACGTCCCGGAGGCCGTGACAGGAGAAAGCGGCGCGGATCGCAGTGGCGTTATATATAGCGGCCGTCACGCGTATGTGCGCAGAGAAGTAGCGCACCACCTGTTAACTTTTTTAAAAGTTTCGGCCCTGACAGACACCGAATCATGCCCGCTCTTAAGGCATTCTTTTTGTCTGCCTCTTCTCATTTTGTGGCGGCTGTCTGCTGTCTTGCACGATGACCTGGTCCCACAAATATCGCAAACCGAGGTAGCGCGGGGCAACCAGGAGCGTTATATACTCAGCATATACTCGAGCTCCAACGCAAACAAAATGGGGCCGAAGTGAGTACAGTCCGTGGAGGAGACATCTGAAGAACCATTGAGCGGAGCATGAATGCCATCGGTACGAAGAGAAACGTGGTTTCGAATGCGAGCACGTGCTGGCTCGTAAAGAGCAAGTGGAACACCGTCGAGTGGCAGCGATGAGCACCGCAGAGTGTGGCGAAGATTCCGCTGAGAAATGCGAAGCGCTGGAGCACCGAAACGAGACGAGGAATGGCTTGAAACCCGAACGCACACTTGTTTGTAAACGTGAAGCCGGCCGGTGACATTCAGTATAAGGAGGCAGCAGCAGAACCGGACCATCTCGAGGGGTGGGGGAAGGGCTACGGGTCTAAAGAAGTACTATGAGAAACACTTCGTGCAGGGAGAGTTTGGTCCCGTGTATAGTGCGTGCCACAGTTTGTAGTTTCTGTTGGACGTGTCTGCAGTGTTGCAGCACCACATTTTCACGTTGAACGAGGTGTTTCCCGATGAAAGCGCATGCAACTTCGTCGTGTGCTTTACACTTTATATTTTACACGCAAATCGTTGCTAAACCATAACAGCGTCCTTCGCAAACACCAAAAGAAAGCTTGGCTTAATTCAATTACCCCAGTGCATCGGATCCGCATATGTTTTCTGCCGCCTTGCTTTGTGTTTGCAGGCTCTAGGTTGATCGGAGTTTCGTTTCTCACTCGCTAATTTACCGGCCGTTGCGGTGTACGTAACTGCACCACAAATAGTGGGCGTGAAGGCATCTAAATAAATGGCCGTTGGGTCGGGGCACGTGTCCCTACGCTACGTCTTCACCTTTGTCATAGTGCCTTCTGATCAGTCGTGAGTACAGTCTAGTGCGTTATATCACGCCTCATAGCTTCCGCTCCTGTGGAAAAGTATTGAGCGTAGTTACAAAGTGCCCTTTTCCTGCTTTGCGGGTTACTGAAACGAACGTGCCCATTTTCCGCTGGTATAAGCCAAGCGACGGTTCACACACCACCACCCCAGGAACATAGTATGTATACGTGTGTGTTCAATTGCCTGATGGTCTTAGTCAAGCAGGGTGAAGTGAAACACAGGGTAAAGCTCTACCGGCGTTGAATTGCAAGAGCGGTACCGAATGCTTATTAACGACCCTAGCTTTGTAAATGTTTCTTATTTACAAACTCGACGCTTTTAACTACTCCCACTGCTGTATTTCAGATTTCTTGAGCGACATTCAAGAAATCAACCAGTTTCCGTTCTTTTTTCGATAATAACACCTAATCTATATTTTTATATTTTTTTATTATCTATGTATCTGTGCGTGCCTTGTGTGTCATTTACTTGAACTGTCTTTTTTCTTACGTTACATGCCTGTGCCAATATTGGCCCTGTCCGAGGCTGCGCTTCCAAGTTCCGGATCAATTGCTGGTTATGTCGCACATGAAAACCAAAGTATTCCGTGATTTCCGAACGGAAGCGCCATGTTATGTCAGACGTGAGATACCACAGTTAATCCTATTCAAGACCTCTGCAGCTGTGCTTTGGAGGTCACTTCTGTGCAAGTGCGGTTGGGAAACCGAAGCCTCAGCGCGGCGTCCATACGTGTGAATTCTCGTCAGAAGGTCTCGCTGGGAGAAATCATAAGATACCTCTGAAGCCGCTACACACTGATCTGATGATTATGTGCGGGGACTTAAATGCACACCATACTTTTTAGGGTGACAAGGTGATTGATGTTCGTGGGAAACAAACTGCCAGTGATTTAGATACTAAGGTACTCTGTGTGGCGAATGACAGACAACCGACGTTTTTCCCACAACCGGCCTCTTACAGTGCCATTGATTTGACATTACACTCAGCGGGCATTCTTGCATCATCAACGACGAGTAAAGATAGAATGTGCAGCGACCATTTTTCTGTCTTCTTCAACATTTCTGGATTTCGAACCACCGGCCGAATATCCTGCCCTGTGACGCATTGGGATACGTACAGGGACGGTCTAAGCGAATCTTCTGGTGACCTATTCGCGGATGTGTTGCATAGTAAGGGATTAGTTATCGCTGAGCTGAAGCTACCCGATCACTTCCCTGCTCCGGACTTAGTGTTGAAAAATCTATGCGCTGCCCGTAGAAGAGAAAAAAAAATTGTGGGGTTTTACGTGCCAAAACCACTTTCTCATTATGAGGCACGCCGTAGTGGAGGACTCCGGAAATTTCGACCACCTGGGGTTCTTTAACGTGCACCTAAATCTAAGTGCACGGGTGTTTTCGCATTTCGCCCCCATCCCCGTAGAAGAGCGGAACGAAGGCTGATGAGGACGAAGGGCGACCCACCAATGAAGGCAATATATAACGGAATTATTGCAGTGAATCGCCGTTACACAAGAAAACTAAGAAGAGACCAATGGGCAGGATTTTGTGCAAGCCACTCGGTCTTCACGCCAGTACCTGGGATATGGCGGGTCGGTTATAACCTTGCTGGAAAGGTTCGACTAATCAAGCCATTTGAAGCCCTAGCATTGAAGTTAGACATGTCGCTTGCTTGTCTTGCGAATGCATTTGCTCAAGTATACTCTTCCGGCAGGTCAGCAGGTACAACCAACTCGCCTCCACCACTATCGTAGTATATCATGGATGCTGCTTTCACACTGAGAGAGTTAGAACTAGCTATGAGCAGCCTCCGACGGTCGCTTTGCCATGGGACCTGACCTTATCAACAATCAGATGCTGACTAACCTACCGGCTGAGAGATGACGTAATTTGGTGAAATTCTTTAAGGAAGCGTGGGCCAGAGGGGCTAACCCTGATTTATGGAAGGTGACATGGGTGGTACCAGTTTTGAAGCCTGCAAAATATCCGGCTGCTCTGGACTCGTGCAGACCGGTATCGCTGTCCTCCTGTGCAGCGAAGCTAACTGAGAAGATGAAGTGCACAAGACTAACTTGGTACGTCGAGCAGGGTCGAAAACTACTGTCGTGCATGACTGCGTTTCGGCAGCCTTTAAGTGCTCAAGACAATGTGCTGGACCTGTTAAGTTACATAGAACATTACAACGCAGACGGCCAGTCGACACTTGCTGTTTCTATGGCTGTCTCCAAGGCTTACGACTACTTGTCTCAAACCGCCATCATCAGCCAGTTACAAGCAAATGGCGTCATGGGTCATCCCTTGCACTTCGTACATACTTTTCTCAATGATCGCCGCATCAGAGTTCGTGTTGGCGACACTTTGAGCGATGAAATTAGTATTTTTCGTGGCGTACCACAGGGGAGTGTTCTATCTTCCTCATTATTTAACATCACCATGAGTATTTTCCCAAGAATACTAAACAGTCGAACACTCGTGAGGATGTCTATATATGCCGATGATATCTGCATATGGGCCTTCGGCTACCAGCATCGTCGCCTCGCACGAGTAGCCCAGGGAGCAGTAAATTCCATTCAAGGCCACTTGACAACGTTTCGCTTATCACTGTCAGCAGAGAAATCAGCACTCATACTATTCTCTAGAATTAAAAGAAAATCTACATGCTTGAAGCTGAATTTGAATGGGTACCAGATTCGACAAGTCATCAACGTCCGAATTCTTGGCATTATCTTGGACCACGAGCTACTCTAGCGCCGCGCTGTTGACCATGGTGTGGCGTCATCGTCACAGAGGTTTCATGTGTTCAAGCGAGTCGCTGGCATACGCTGGGGCAACCACCCGACGTTGATGCAACGCTGCATACAGCGTTGGTTACAACTCAGATCCTATACCAGCTACCTCTGACGTGATCCTCAGATAGGCAATACGAGCGCTTAGAAACCATACACAGTAAAGGTCTTCGGCTGTGCTTGGAAGTCCCCCAGCCGGCATCGAACAAAGTACTCTACAAAGCTGAGACACGACCTCTGTGACTTCAGGCCTCCCAGACTCTCATGAACCAACTACTACGTCTCAGTGAGCTTTCGCCCGGCAGAACCCTCATAAGACGTGTAGGTAACAGGCCGCGTTCACATTTTTATACAGCATTGAAGATGCTTCGAGTCATAGGATTACGCTGCCCGAGACAGAGGGAAAAGGTAGACCCACCCTGGACATTCGAGGATATAACATGCAACGTAAGTGTACCACGACTGCAAAGAGCAGCTGCATTCCAGTTGCAGAAGCCAAGTCACTAGTTTTGGAACATTTGAACACGACTTACTCGAATCACCTTTAAGCATACACAGATGTCTCTGTCAAAGTAGACGAAGATCGCTGCGCAGCTGCATTCTATATTCCCTCTCTGAGATATGCGTGGTCTGGCCGTCTGGACTGTATAGCTTCGCCTGCAGTCGTTGAAGGCATGGCAATAGCTGGTGCTCTGCGCAAACTAAAGACATTGCCTTCACAATATGTGGTCCTCCTTACGGACTCAAAGGCCACGTTGCAACAACTCTACCGTGGTCTCCCATCCATCAAGTTCCCACGCTAATCACTAGCCTTCGTGAAAGAACTCGGCAACAAAGGCTTCACGGTAAAGTTTCAGTGAATTCCCTCTAACATTGGCATTGCTACAACGAAAACCTGATGCTCTTGCAAACGCAGCGCTCTATCATCCTCGCAAAGTCAAGGGCCCAATGAGCAATCAAGTTAAGAAATCTGACATTTGAAATCACTATTCATCACTTTGGGTTGCACCACATATGCTATGCATAACCAAGCGATTTCGTCCAGAGGAGCCCTCACTTCTATATCGAATAAGGACAGGATCTGCTAGTACATCAGCATGGTTATTTAAGACGGGACGCACCGATTCTCCGAACTGTACGACACGCGACGAGACAGGAGGCATTGAACGCTTTCTGTGGTCATGCCCGAAATTCCGAGACGAAAGGGATGCTCTCCTGAAAAATCTGCAACAAAAGACCTTCCACATACGTGACTGCAGCACCTTGCGTTCCCCGGAGGACCAGTTATAGACCGCAAAGAAACTTCACGTCTCCTTATCGGATTATTAAGAGAGAATGGTCTGATGGACACGTGGTGAAACACCGCGGTGATGTTATAAGAGACTCTCGGGCGGAACAATTGCCGGCCTTGTTTGCCAGGTTGAACCCGACTGTTGCTACACCACCACCACCAACACGACCACCACCTATATTTTTTTTTGTCTCTGCAAAGGCCAAATGTAAGAGTTCACTATCTTTATCGCGATAGTGAACTCTTACACTTACACTCTTACATCATGGATGGACTCCATGATTGCTAGTACCTCTACTGAATCAACGCTCACGCTTGTAACCACCCGCTCTGCCGCATTTCAGGTTTCTTAAGCGATACCCAAGAAAGCTGCCAGTTTCCCTTCTTTTTTCGTTAATAACACCTAGTCTATATTTTTTTTCTCTCTGCATCGGTACAGTATGAGTTAACTGTCGAGTTAATGACAACTTTTGTCCTTTCCTCATCATTGCTCATGTATAATTGCACTTATTGCTTGTCGCACTGGCCGTTACTCACAAATACAGATCCTGCAGGTCTTTCTTAAGCATACAGCTCACGCACGCCGAACTATTCTCTTTTTAAATCATGTTGTCGGGTTTCCGCCCAACGTAACAGTGAGCCTTAGTTCTTTTTCCTTTCTTTTCCTGTTGACTTGTAAGGTTTTCCCAATTCGATTACTGAAGGGTTTACGCTCAGCGAGTTCCATGCTTCATACCTTACTGACATTTTCTCTTATTTTACGTGGATTTCGGGCTTCCCAAATATTAAACATTGATCTCACCTGTATAAGGTAATATCATAAGAAGCCAATAAACATTGACACCAAGGACAACATAGGGGAAATTACTTGTGCTTAATAAATGAAAATAAAGAAACGAAGAATTAATGGAAATTAAAGTGGATGAAAAAACAACTTGCCGCAGGTGGGAACCGAACCCACAGCCTTCGCATTTCGCGAAGGCTGTGGGTTGTATAACTGTATACAAGTGTATATGAAGGCACTGTATAAGGTAAGTCATATTCCTTCATATTATTTTGTCATTTCGTAAATGGTTACTGCTGATCATTTCCTTTTTGCCCTATAACAACATGCTTTAGAACAAACGAACTAAATGAAACATCTGCGGCAACGCATATCTCACTTCAAACGGAGTTCGTCAGCTGAGCAAGGGCAGCGTTCCACCTTTACGCGCGCTCGACGAAATTTTGCACCGTTTGAGCGTCTATACGGCGTTTGTACCACAACAATCAACTAACCACCATCCTAAACGGCGAGAAGAGGTATTATCGAGGCACCCTACGTATGAGCATCTTACTCCTCCTCCGACCATGTCATCACTGATGCACTACTTTCGTCCAGGCATTACACAGGCATAAAAAACTGCGCAGTCGATAATACATAGCTACATTAGCTAGTATATGTCCGGGGTCGTGATGCCGTTGCATCTTCGTCATTCCAGCTTTGCCAACCGACTCACGTCATGCCATCGTTGTCATGCCATCGTCATCACGTTGTCGTTTCACCATCGTCCCCACTTCATTTAGGTCGTTCTGGTTATTACATTATAACATTACATTATATTGTGGCCATTCCAACTTCATCATCTCACTCGCGTCGTACTGTTGTCGCCACACCACTGTTTCATGCCGTAGTCTTCACGCTGTCGTTTTACCATGATCATAAATTGCTGCTCTGCTGCGGTGACATTGTGACTAACCCTGGTCCAGCTCGCACTCGATCTACTCAAAGCGGAAGCGATTCGGAGCAAGCGCAGATAGGTGCCATGACGCAGATGCTGAAAAAGACAAATGACTGTATCAAATAACTACCAAAAGAGTTTTCATTGGGTCAAGCGACTGCAATAGCCGATATTAAGACAATCAAGTCTAACCAAGAAACATTACAAACCAGGCTCATTGACATGCTTACCCGCATTGAAACTCTAGAGCGTAAAACCAACGACTCTAGCTCCATGAGTCATTACATAGCTGCCGTGCACGATACTGCCATGTGCCTGACGTCACAGCAAGCTTCAATCCAGAATCGCATAGACGATCTAGAAGTTTAGTCCTGACGCGGAAACTTGATTATACATGGTATTCTTGACACACGTGAAACATGGAAACAAGCCCAGCAGAAAGCGCTCGCTGTGTTGTCCACCGCGATAGGCAGTAGCATTTGAGAATCCGAGATCGAACGCGCACACCGTTTAGGCAGTTTCACAGCATCAAAATGTCGGCTTGGTATTATAAAGTTTACATACTTTTAAAACCGGGGAAAATGTGCTGCCATTACGGGAAAAATTCAAAGAGAATAGAATATCAGTTGCCGGAGACTTTTCCGCCGCCACTCTCCATGCTGGAAGAAAGCTGGTTGAATTCGCCAAAGGATTGCCCGGGTCACCGAACTTCCAGCTGCGGCACAACAAGCTCATTGTTCACAATAAACGCTATACGTACGACGCAGCCGGCAGCAGCATTAAAGAGCTAAACACGCCCATTTCGGGTGATTCATCTAGCAGTGTGTCGCGACCTTCAGCGCCAAACTTGAGTGGCGAAACACCACCATAAGTAAGCGCGAGGGGACGTGGTGGTTTGTTGCCGGCACCCAGTGTGTCTGTACTGTTGGCAAATGTCAGAAGCATACTTAATAAACGCGAGTCACTTGAATCAGTTGTTGACACGTGCAATTCGGCTATCATTGCGCTCACTGAATCCTGGCTTCACCCAAACGTTACTGACAACGAAATATTTCATGAGGCACCAAGCTTCAGCATTTATCGCTGTGACCCTGAATCACGTGTAGGGGGCGGCGTTATGTTGGCTTCCTCGAGAGACATTCCGTCTTCCTACATTCCTGTTCAAACTAATCTAGAAACTGTATGGGCGCATGCTTATATGTCTTAAAAGCTTTGTGTTTGGGATTTGCTATCGTCCGCCTAATAATTGCTCAAATTTTGCTGCCCATTTACATGATGCCATTGATACAATTATTGCACGTCTTCCTACCGCTTTCATTTTTCTCTTGGGAGACTTCAACTTTTCCTACATTTCCTACTCTTCTGATCCCCCGACTTTGAAACCGTTTTCATCAGAGAGCTTTGACTTTATCAATCTTTGCGCAGTATTTTCTCTTTATCAGCCTGTTTCACAACCTACTAGGCTATCGCACAACACGGCAAATACACTTGACCTTATACTACGAACTGTCCTGATAAGGTCTCTGATGTATCGTATCTGCCAGGTATTAGCGATCATTTAGCGCTCTGTTTTGAAGTAAAATATTGTCAGTCAATAAACCGGAGAGTCAAAAAGTTCCTTCGTAATTAAAGCAGAGCCAACTTTGAAGCTATTAATAACGAACTGTCTACCTTTCCTAACGTTTTCTTGCATGATTTTGAAAGCCGTACTACCGAAACTAACTGGAATATGTTTACAACAAAAGTACATGAACTAATTGACAGGCACGTACCTATGCGCACTATTTCTTCGCATTCAAAAGCACTTTGGTATAACTCGCATTTAAAACGACTTCGTAACAAAAAAAAAGTGGCTCTATCGCTCTGCCAAGCATTCTCCCTCCGAGCAGCGGTGGGATGCATATGTGAAGGCGAATAATGTTTGTCTCCGCACTGAAATGTTCTCGTAATAATTTCCTACAAAATACTTTGCCAACTATGCTCAGTAATGATCCAAAAAAGTTTTGGTGAACCATTCACTTCGACCGTAACAGCGACATCACGTTACTTGACTCTTCTGGTGAAGCAGTCCTAGTTGCCGACTGCTCTGTGGTGTTAAATGGTGTATTTTGCCTTAATTTTGTTAAAACCTCATCTATAACGTTTCCCAACGTGCAGTGTTTTGATTATCTAACAATGGACCCAGTAATTATTCAACCCTTTGGCAACGAAAAATTATCGAATCATTGAAAGTGTCCTCAAGCCCAGGAATTGACGTTATAAATGCTAAATTCTTAAAAAAAACTGCCAAAATATATTCTAGTATTATGCTATCCAAGATATTTCATCAAGCAATCGATGAATCCACACTGCCATCCGACTGGAAAGTCGGGAAGGTGGTTCGAGTTCATAAATCTGGAAGTAAAAATTCACCCCTAAACTACCGCCCGATTTCACTAACTAGTATGCCGTGTAAAATCCTCGAACATGTCCTTTACACAAATATTGTTACTTTCCTTGATGTTAACTCGTTCTTTTCGAAGGCCCAACATGGTTTCCGCCGATTTCTTTCCTGCAAAAGACGGTTGGCTTCCTTTACACACAAACTACACGCAATTCTTGACCGTCGTTCTATAGCTGACTGGGTCTTCCTAGATTTCGCAAAAAGCTTTTGAAAAAGTTTGCCGCAGTTTACTTCTCTTTAAATTAAGCAAATTGAACATTGATAGGAAACTTCTCTCGTGGATTGAATATTTTCTAACCAGACGCTTACAATTCGTGTCTGCTAACACTTTTCCCCTTGAACTCGGTTCATTCTGGCGTGCCCCAAGGTTCAGTGCTCGGCCCTCTCCTGTTTCTCATTTATATTAATGACTTGCCCTAGTCCGTGGCCTCTAACATTCACTTATTCGCCGATGATTGCGTAGTCTTCCGAGAAATTATTGACCAAAATGATGTTACGATCCTTCAAAACGATATCAACTGTATATCTAACTGATGTAAAGTCTGGCTGATGGAACTCAACACAACGAAATGTAAGGTATTACGTACTCCCGAGCAACTTCTTGCCCCACTTCCTACTGGCTTGAGGAATCCGCTCTCGAATCCATAACATCTTATTGCTACTTAGGTGTCCACATAACTTCCTCTATTTCTTGGTCTCTTCATATTAGCAAAATAAGTAGCAAAGCAAACCGCTCCTTAGGTTACCCCCGCCGCAATTTTAATCTGCTCCTGTTTCTTTAAAACTCCTCCTTTACAAAGCTTTAGTCCGAAGTAAAGTCGAATATGCCTCTTCCATCTGGGACCCCAGCACTGCTATATTAGCCTCTGCCCTCGAGCTTGTCCAAAATAACTCTGTCCGCTTTATTCTAGGAAACTACAGTCGTACTGCCAGTACCACTTCAATGAAAGCGTCTCTACAGCTTGCGTCACTCGCCTGTCGCCGCAAGTTTTCTCCGCCTATGTCTCTTCCACAAAATATACTACAGTCCCGCCCTACACAGTGACTTTATTCTTCCTCCATCATACATTTCCCCTCGTTTCGATCATGTACAAAAGGTGGAAATAATGTCGGGCTTAACGCAAGCATGTTATCAATCATTTGTACCCCGCGCCTCACAGGACTGGAACCACCTTCCGGGATCAGTCACGTCCACTGCTCACTATTCCCAGTTTAATAATGTTTTAAACACAAGTGTATTGCAATGTAACTAACCAAGTATGTAATTATATTTGTTATCGGTAAATTGCTTGAATGTTTGTTGCTTTCAGCTTTTATCTCATCTTCTTAGCTAAACATTGTATTAACAGAGCAAAAACCTGTATCGTGTATTTCTTTTTCCGTACGTTCTACTCCCCTCTGTAATGCCTCTGGCCCTGAGGTAATACAAATAAATAAATAAATAAATAAATAAATAAATTCAGAAGCACCATCGCATTGTCGTTACAACCGTCGTCGTCATATTACCTTCGTTGATACATGGACCTCATTACTTGTTCGTCATTCTGTCGTTGTTATGCTGTCATGATTCTATCATGATTATGCAGCCGTTGTCATGCCATCGAAGTCAATGCGTCGCCGTTCAACATACACTATCATGCATCCGTTGTCATTCCGTCGTCATCACTCCATTGTCATCATGCAGTCGTCGTGACATTATTCGATCGTCGATGTGTAGGCGTCATAGAGTCGTCGTCATGCCTCCATGGTCATGGGCGGCGTTGGTAAGCGAGTGAGTGACATAGCAAAGCGAGGCTATAACAGTTTATGCGGCATGTAGTCGAAGCAACGAAGGTCTCAGGATTACCACTATACGTGTAAAATAAACGTGACTTGACGAATAGGGTCTTGCTCAATCGCTATTCGCATTACCGTCGACAGTTATCGTGAGATCAGTTCTGCCATAGTACTCTTTCACTTGAGTTTCTTTTGTTTTTCTTTTGGCGCTAGAAAGAACGTGGTAAACGTTCTCTATTCGGTGGCTACAGCAGCATTCACATGAAGTAAGCGACGCATCCGGCAAAAAGTGTGCTTTGAATAACATTGCAGATATTTTCTTCTTGCCTGGTTCCCTTCTTTTGCTTGTGAAGAATTATGGAGCCTGTGAAATCTATGTATGTATGTTTCAAGATATTTACGGCAACTTCATTTCTTCCTTGACAATGGAGTGCCTCTCTGATTGCTAGTATCTCTATTGAATCAAACTCCTGTTCATAATCTGTGAAGGCCATATAGAGGGTTGGTTATAATTCAGAGACTTTTCAATTTCTCTACTGGTGTAGCCCATTGAATTTCACAGTCTGAAGCTGGATTTCAATTACCCGTCCTGCGCCAACCGATTCCAACTAGCGCCCGCGAATTCCCTAATTTCATCGCCCCACCTAGTCTTCTGCCGTACTCGACTGCGCTTCCTTTCTCTTGGCGCCTATTCTGTAACCCTAATGGTCCACCGGTTATCTAGCCTGTGCATTACATGACCTGCCCAGCTCCATTTTTTTCTCTTAATATCAGTTAAAATATCGGCTATACCCGTTTTTTTCTTTGATTCAAACCGTTCTCTTTCTGTCTTTTCACGTTATACCTAGCATTCTTCGTTCCATTGGTCTCTGCGCGGTCCTTAACTTGTTCTCAAGCTTCTTTGTCAGTCTCCAAGTTTCTGCCCCATACGCCAGCCCCGGTAAAATGCACTGATTGTACACCTCCCTTTTGGATGACAATGGTAAGCTTCCAGTAGTTTGTACTATACCGAAAGCCATGTAACATGCATATAATGCTTGAATTCGTTAACGCCTCCTTTGCTGTGGATTGATATTGTGTTGGCGTTTCTCCAGGCAACTAGTCTCTTTGAAATCACCACACATGGCGTATAGATGGCCGCGGACTCATGAAATATAATATCTGCATCGTCTATTATGCGATGGACTATGATTTCTCCTGCTGCCTTTACCCTAGACATACTCTGCAAGTCCGTTATGATGACATATTTCCACAAGGAACTTCAATTAAATTAAGGTATTTGAGTTTCTTCGTGCAATAACCACGATCTGAGTGGGGGACTCCGGAAATTTGTACCACCTGAGGTTCTTTAACTTGCACCTAAATCTAAGTACACAGCTGTTTTCGCATTTCGCCCCTATCAACATGCGGCCGCCGTGGCCGGGATTCAATCCCCCGACCTCGTGCTTAGTAGCCCAACACCATAGCCACTAAGAAAGCGCGGCGGTTCACAAGAAACTTCCATGCCACCTATTGCAGGGTGTCCGAACTATCATGCACCAGTATTTAAAAATATGCAAATGCCATGTAGATGGACAGAACCAAGGTAATGATGCTTCATGTGGCTTGGAGATACACAGATTACTTGTTTGCATTCCGCCTACTTACATAATTAGTCTTAATTAATGAATTAATTCTCAAATATTATAATTGGATAAAGAGTGTCAATGAGAAAATTGAAGAGCAACATGAAGAACTCCTGACACTTTTCTGCTCCTGAATAAGTGCTATAGAAAAGTGTTTCCCGATTGCGAAAGGAGCTTGCGACTGCACGCAAGATTGCCGCGCTACGTGCCGCCGCTCGAGGCCCCAACGCCGAGTCGCAGGCGAGAACGTAGCAGTTCAGGCTGACCTGTCAGCTTTTTTTATTATAATAAATTTATATCTCTCTTTATCCTGCTTGCTGTCCTTGTGTTGTTTTAGGCTTCACTTGCTTCATTTGAAATTACTTTCTTTAAGAGGAAGCTTTAGCTCGGGCCCAACTCCGACGAGGCCTATCCAAATGCATGTAAAACTCAAAAATGTTCTTCCGAGGATAACTCCTGGACCGAGTCTAAGTAAATTTGTTGCATTTGAGAGAGAAAGCTTAATTCTAGTGACTGTTGAAAGCGAAACTTCTATTTAGGGCCTGAATTTTGCTAAAAATATATTTAAAAATTCGAAAGCTTGAAAAAAATAGGAGCACGAAGTTTAGAAATTAATGGCTCTGCATCAAGAACAGATATCGCAGTTCTGTAAACCGCCTCCATTAGATCATTCCAAGCGGACAAATTTGATATGTAAATTTATATCTTACGTGAATTTGTTACGTTGTGTACAAGCGTTCTGCAAAAGCTGCATTTCCATATTACTAAATTTTTTTAGATTCCTGTGTAACATATCCATATTGTCCACTTTAGATGTACTATCAGATGCAATCCACAGAATTCTAATATCAATTTTAGTTGTTGAGTGAGAGAGTTTTAAACTTCATTGTTTCATTTTCTGAAAATTTTCGCCAATTTTTAATAAAAAATCGACAATCTAAATCGAAAATTGGAAACCAACAGTCACTAGACTTTAAATGTTTGTTTTAAATGCAACAAACTTCGTCAAATTTGGTGCAGTGGTTGCCGAGAAAAACTAATTCTCCTTTTACATGTATTTATATTGGAGCACCCTAGCTAAAGCTTCCTCTTAAGGCCGCACTCATTGTGTGCCAACTTCATCGTCCTCCTGGATTTTTCTGCTTTACTCATTACTGATAACAGATTGGTCTGCGCCTCCCGACTAGATTCCGCGTTTCTCTCTTCAAATCGAGGACAGCCCTGGATGTCGCTGGATGCTAACATCGCCAAAATACGCCAGCGCACACTTAAGTACAACTCAAATTATGGGCTGAACATGCCGTCCGCTCATGTTGTTTAAGCAGCAGTGAGCGCGCTGTATGGACAAGTGCGCTTAGTTGTTTTACATGTGCGGAAAGGGTATAAACACTACGCAAGTGTACTGAGGGATCTGTTTGATCGCTCTGTCAGCAGGAAGGATGGAACATGTGCCAGGATTCCATGGGAACCCTGCAGCTGCGAGGCCATACAGAATCGCTAATTGTCTGCTCCTCGGGTGATCGAGTCTCTCGATCTGAAATCTAGGGTCTCATCGCTAGGGCATCTGTATGCCTTATCAACGCGTATCGCTCTTTTTTCTACCGCAGGAAGTCGTTTGCTGCTCAGCCTCACGTAATAAAGTGCAGTGCTGCTTTCTGGCACGCCAGGAAGCGCGCAGATCAACCTCCATAAGAAGGCGATGAAAAAGAAAAAAAAAAGATGCGCGTTGCGTGGTGTGTACACTTTTCCTTACCAGCAGGGGTAGATCAGGGGCTATCAGGCCGCGGGTTCAATTGCCGGCTGCAGCGAACATATCTAGATTAGGGAGGATTGCAAGCAGGCTCGTGTACTGAGCGTTGGATGCACTTTAAAAACCCCAGGTTTTCAAACTTGTTATTGTGGCGTATCTTATGGCAAGGTGTTACTTTTACTGTGAAACTCAATCAATCAATCAATCAATCAATCAATCAATCAATCAATCAATCAATCAATCAATCAATCAATCAATCAATCAATCAATCAATCAATCAATCAATCAATCAATCAATCAATCAATCAATCAATCAATCAATCAATCAATCGCTTTTTGCTTATTCCGCCCGCTTTGCAATTGCCCCATGGTGGACATGAGCCAATGGTTCAAGTCAGCAGCAAGACCTTGGCACAGCCGGTAGGTCGGTTTTCTGGTGGTAAACGCATTGTACGTGGCGCGTCGTTCCCAGAAAGGATCGCCAGACGTGACCTTCCGTCTCCAAGTCAAGCCAGCATGACGTGATCATGGTCCAAATGTAGCTGCCGCCATTTGTCGCGAGCCCCCGCAAGTGTGGTTCGCTGAGCCGGAGGTACAGCTCCACCTTTAGACACGGTTCAAGAGTTAGTTCATACTGTCACCGAGCGTTTGTGCAACAAGCCCTTATAGCGCATCTTCGAATATCTCGGAGATCGCTGGCGTAAGCTTATCCTGGCCTCTCCATTTACGAAGCGATGTGACCTCACCCAGCCGCCTATAAACGTGCTGTGACCCACTGTATTGTTACGCATGTTCTTCTCGCTGTTCGTCTACATCGCCTGTTCGGCGAGTGATTGGCGGCAACAAATCGGGGATGTGATCACATATTCCAGCTTGGAATTGCAAGGCCTTCATCCAGCGCCTGGGCTACGTCAGTACATATCGTGCCAAAAAATGACTCGGTCGACTCCCGAGCGAAAACTACCGCGCGCTCAACACTCAGACTTTGCCCATAACTCTACTTTGCATGACGCTCTTTGGCCATATCTGGCCCTTGCACCGCTAATGATAATAACATTGAAATATTATTATCCGCAGTAATAGTAGTGGTTTTGTGTAGACGATGCAATTTCCTGCCAGTGCAGTCCAATTTCTGAACACATTTAGGAGTCTCAATATCCCTAAACCCTGCGATATAGGCGGACTACAAATGAAGCCGATTGAGTTTACATATGACAATACATGCCTTGTATAAAATACTTTATATGTATTACTAATGCTATTTTCCTTAAGCAATACAGGTTGCAAGTGTATCTGTGTTTACAAAAAGGATGACTACAATTTCTAGAATTATGAGGTGACATCTCTACAGCTCATACTTTTCAGTTACCTAGAAAAATTATGCGCTATTGGTTTTGAGTGTTTGAAAAGAAAGCACATTATATTATCATATATTTAGTACGGCGTTTGTAAGAATCCCTCTGCTGAATTTAGTTGCGCCCTTTGGTTTTATTCTTTCGCAGCCGCCGCTGCGGCGGCGATGGCGTTCTGCTGCTGAATGCGAGTTCGCTGTTCCGGCTGCTGGACGTGACGGCCAGATTTCAATGAGGCAGAATGCGGAAATGCTCGTGTACCGCGACTTAGCGCACTGTGCAGCTTTGAGGTAGTTTTAATGCATATGAGTTGCAAATCTCTAAGCAGCAACATTTTTGCAACAAAGTACTAGGGTATTTTACGACGTCACAATACTCATTAATGCCGGCCCTGAATTTACAATGCATCTTCAGTGCAGGCGATGGACCAACTAATAATAATATACACAAGCAAATAGTGGAATAGGTCAGTGCTGCAAAAAAGGCCTGATGGCAAGTAAGGTGGTTATGACAAGAGCTCGCGCTTAATTGAGGAGCTCAGCAAACAAATATACAAACAAACGAAAACTCAGATGCAAGCGAGAGAGAGAGAGAGAGAGAGCAATCGCACGCAATTTTTCTCGTAAGAAGTTGGAAAGGTCAAAATTAAACCCCTTTTCTTTTTTTTTTGTGCAGCTTAACCTGCATGCTTTGACCCTGGCCTGGCTATGAAGAGATGGGACTGCGTCGTGGATGAAGGACGCGTACTTAAGGTTAGACTAAATTCGCGTTAGGCGAAATAACGATTGGGCTGGTGCTTAAACAAATATACGAAATAGGTATAGCAGGACGCTTATGTGAACTTATTTGAGCGATATACCAGAGTCCGACAAGTAAACACTAAACCTGCGGAAACGATAGTATTTCAGGGACACGCTCTCCGTTGTTTTTAACGTCAGCGTCCTCGCTCTAATAGATGCGACCTTTTCAAAGAGAAACAGGACTGTCTTTTTTTTTTTCTGGCTTTTCTATCAATGGCACACATTTAGCTCGACAAAGTGGATGCCTTATTTCTGCGACGGTAGACGTGCCTATATACCTGCATAAACGACGGAAGTGAGAATTGGCTGCGTTTCCGTCCCGCATCATATACTGCATTGCGCAAAACAAAGACGCCCCCACAGAACACAGTGACGTGTCTTCGTGCGCACTCTAATGACTCCTGTGATCCTGCATACATCGTCCCACAGCGGCCTTCAACTGGCTTCAGTGGTCCTACAACTATACCTGGCATTTAATAATCTGCGCCAGTATTCATAAAAAAGTTATTACGCCAGGATTGTTGTTAATGGCAAATTCCAGCCAATCCTGAAACGGGACATATCATTAGCGAAGGCTACCCGTGAACGACAAAAGAACACTTGCGAACTGAAAGGCATTGTGAATTCGGTTCCTGAAACGGCATACAGGAAGAGCGAGTCATGTAGGTTGAAAGAAGGGATGGTATGGCTACCTCAGACGAAAGAAAAAGCTAAGCACAGATCTCTGTAAACATCAGGGGGTGTATAAAAGTACTACAGGGTTTCTATTCGTACCATTCATTTACGCGCAATGCCATGGCTTATACTAAATTAGATTTACCTACTGGCATTCATTCCATCTGAGACCTATGGCACTGCATGCAGACCCCACGGTTTTAATAATGTTACGGGCTTACGGGCTTTTTGATCGACATCGCCATTCCGATAACATTTCATATGCCTTTGCTATCTAATGAATCAACTTCTACACGATCCATCTTGAGGGACACACGCACCAATAGCGAGCATGCATACGATATGGCTCCATGACACTGTTTTCGGAGCCCTTCGGAGGTGTAATATAACCTGAGAAACGTGGCGCGCCTCCCTGCATAGGGGATTAATCCAAGGTATTGCCGGATAGCTTTTGGTCATTCTTCAGCATATAAAGACAATGCTATCACTTAGCCTTGTCGCTTCGGCGCGAAACACAAACGTGAAAACAGAAACGATGTTATACGCTGATTATTTGTCATCTTTCTGTGGAATGTAAAACGAGTCCTCTGGGTGATATATTGAATTGTGAGAAAGTTTATAATTGATTATCTGCGATCAACTCATTCCCTGGAATGCGCTTGTCGAACATGCGCAGCAAAATATCCATTATCCAAATATGCCGTCAACCCGCCTCATTGCGCGCTCAGACGTTTAACAAGCACCGCGTCGGCAACCGCACCGCCGGCACGACGCAGGGAAGGGACATGGAAATACCCAGGTTCGCAATGCCATTCTAAATGTGCCGGAGCAAATGGTAGTCAATTTTCTGGCTTGCATATGAGGAACGGAACGATTAAGCTGACGTTCACACTCTCAAATCGAGTTGTCAGCTCGGCGCGCGCATTTCAGCATTCCCTATCGAGTGGATAGAAGGCCAGCTTCGACAATGAGTACTTCAAAGCGCGCGTGCTCCTAAAGTAATTCGTAAATAAGTTCTCAGCTTGCGATGTTCTTAGAAAGTGCTTGCGTGCTTTAAAGTGTGCAATAAAAGCGTTCTGCTAATGGAGAAACGATCGACTTATGTCTGAAATTCGCGTCTGCCTTAATTGCTTGACCGTTCCGGCTTTGCTGACACAGTACTTTAAATGTTCAAAATTTGATACCCAATTTAAGCACTGGAGTTCGCTCTCCCTTTGGAAGGCTTAAAGTGGTGAATTTATTCGTCATGTATGTTTGTATTAGTTTTCACTACCGTTACCCGACTAAGAATTGCTCTCCTTTATCACATCGTTTTAACAGATGCAATAGAAATGGTTGAAAAAACAAGTGGCTTCAATAACAGGATCAAATATATCGAACATATCTCTTTGTTAAAACGAAAGGGGAAATCACAGGAGCAGGGGGGTGGGAGGAGGGGAAGTCAGAGCGGTAAACAACGCCGACATATGCACTTCCAGATACGTAGTGGAGTGACAAAAAGAACCTGCCACACCCCAAGCTTGACAAGGCCCAGTCCTCTACGCTTAGAATACTCCAGACCAGATCTTACCCTACTGCTCGCTTAATGCACTTACTCGACCAGGAAAACTCACAGGAATGCCGCAATTGCGCATACGAATGTTGTAATTTCGAACACATGCTCTCGCTGTGCCCAGCCTTAAAGGCCTCTTCACTTCAAAGCAAGGGCTCCTGGGAATCCGCCCTCAAGTGTCCAGAACATCTACTACAACGCCAGGCCGTCCAGAAGGCCCATGATGTTGCGGTGGGTCTCGGCCTGCCAGTCCCGTCATGGGTGAAGCCACCGGCTCATCCCGGGTACTCCCGGTTGTGAGCTCTTCAGGACCTCAATAAAGTTCTTTTCATGTCAAATGGTCATCTTTGTAGACAAATAACAAGTAGAAGTTGGGTACGTGGAATACATCTGGGATCGTAACAAAAACAACAATGAAACTATAGTCATGCTAGATTTGAAGCGACTGTCATACTTTTTAAGAAGGTTATGCGAATACTAGTCAAAAACCCGACAAGCAACTTTCTGTATGTCCTTTGATGCATCCACTCCTGTGTTTTCACTTTTCTTTTCAAGAAAAGGTATTTCCGAAATAATCGATCCTGTATTCGAAGTCTTTTGTCCTTCGACTGTTTCTATATTCATCAAAAAAAAAATTAAATTATGGGGTTTTACGTGCCAAAACCACTTTCTGATTATGAGGCACGCCGTAGTGGAGGGCTCCGGAGATTTTGACCACCTGGGGTTCTTTAACGTGCACCTAAATCTAAGTACACGGGTGTTTTCGCATTTCGCCCCCATGGAAATGCGGCCGCCGTGGCCGGGATTCGATCCCGCGACCTCGTGCTCGGCAGCCCAACACCATAGCCACTGAGCAACCACGGCGGGTTATTTTCATCAAGTAAAACGATCTAAGTAATGAGATGTGTGATCTGCTCGCAGTGGAATATGTGGAACCCCTTTCAGTGGAGGCTAGCTTATTTATTTGTATAAGGCAAATGTAACGACTCTGCTATATTGCATTAATACACAGCGGAAGGGGGACGGCATACTTTAGAGAAAGATAGAGAATAACTTTTATTTGAGCAAAGGCCCATACATTGACCTGGAGATAAATCTTCTTTAGCCTGAAGGTTATGAGGAGCAGCGATGAGGAGAGACAATAGCATTTCAGTGTATGCAAACTTATGTCCATTTATTTCGATTACAGCCGCGTATCTTAATCTGTGGTGCTCATATATGTAAGGAACACACGGATTCCCCCTTCGTTGATATAAAGCCAAGAGCTCAGTAGGTCGTCTTCCGCTCATAGTTCAATACCAGTTAGTCCTAATGAAGACGCTCCCGTTCAGTCGAAAATTTAGGGCAACCAACATGGGATCCACGGCCTCCAAACAGCGGTACAGCATGCCAGAGGTGATCGGCAAAGCAATTACACGCACTAATTGTTTGCCTAAAAAACCTATGTGTCTGTTTCGACGCATGTAGTCATCCTCTTTCCTGCTGGCGTCTATGCGTAATATATTGCGTGCCGAGAACTGAGCTCTGCTGTCTTGAAAGTGATCATCTTCTGTTTATTTTGGGAACATATTTTGTTTACTTCTTGGCCATTTGGTCTTTGCCGCAATCCACGAATTCTTCTTTTCTTACCTTTCTGTTTACTCGCCCATCCATAGCACTTTCTTTTTGTCCCAGTGGCGTCGTGGCCGATCTTCTAGTGTAGATGGGCTATCCTTGTGCATACCGACGCCGAAAAACAAGCCTCGGAATGCGCCCAATAAAAGCGGTCGCCAAATTGAAAAAGCAATAATACAACTGACTGCGGGAAGAACGGAGTTGAGACGCTCGAGTCCATCGGAACAGGATTCGGTCGCAGGGATCATGGACCCTTCCACTCAAGCTGTGCCTCCAACTTATAGCACACAACGGGACGCTATATATAGGGACGAGTGCCAAAATGAACCAAGTTTGCGGTCTTCTAGATACCGCTCGTGTTGCGTTATCTCGGGCTGATCGTATAGGCGTTATAGACAGCCGCAGGTTTACCTTCCTCCCTCTCCTTTCTTTTTTCTTTTTTTTTTTCATCCCTTAGCGCCTGGTTGACCTCCCTGCCTTTCCTGTCTTTCCTCCTCTCTTCTGGGCTGCTTATCTGCACCGATGTATGGTTACGGTTGTGCGTATTTTTGTGTGCTAAGTTTTAACAGAATGTCATTATTAGTGGTCTCTGTTGACCGTGTATGGTTGCAAGGACAGTGATCGTCGCGTCATATTCCAGCCATAGATTTCATTTGCAGTGGATTCACATTCATATCGGTATGACTGGAGACGAGGTGGCCGAAAGGCTAACGCCTGTTGCTCACTCCTCGAATGTTTTACGTTTTACGTTTTACATAAGTTGCGTGGGAGGCTGAATGAAGCTATGTGGCTCAACGAGAAAACAGACATCATCGCTGCATCGAGTAAACCATACTCTACGATTTTCTGTGAGCATAAAGGTTGATCGTACATTCGATGCCCTTCGGCACCGTTTACGACTTGACGTGGCCTGCACACCTCGCTTTTTACACCTCGTGCAAAAGAAGACTACCACCAACTGCACGTGCGGCGATATCCCAGACGCTTATGTGGAGCACTTGCTCATAAACGTTCCACAGTACGATCAATAGCGAGTCCGTTTTCGAGTTAACCCACTTGGACAAACGTGAATTTTTTATTACGAAAGTACTTGGCACATGGTCAGGCACCCGCTGAACAGAGATGTGCCTTGATAGCCCTACGAGATTTTCTTGTAGGCAGCAAACTTGTAATTTTATTTTATCTCTAAATTTTCATTAACTCGATGGAAACTGAGTGTTCGATGTCAGGACTACTTGAAAAATGACATTCATGTCCTACGTGTGTAGTAGTGTTTTATTGAACAATGTACATGAACTTTTACTCAACGCATGCGCATATGGATCGCTTCTACTTGTTTTCGTTTGTTATTTCTCTTGTTTTCATTTATTCTTTGTATACTTAGTATGTTTATTTATGACATGCGTGTCAGTATTTATGGATAAATGTGTGCTTACAAGTTCTAAACTGTTTATTGAGATGTGCTCTAATTTAGCCTATCTTCGCATCGATGTGCATTTATTAAACAGCAACAAATGTCAGCGCGAGCAATGGGCGCTATGTACAGGGTCGTCCATTTTTAGGGGAGACGTGTCATCGATATTCAAGCGGCTACAACTTCAACGTTTCTTCTACTTGACGGAGAAAATGAGCCTGATACGACGCGCAATGATGACGATGTCGATAAATGAAAGAACAGGTTTTTTTAATGCTTTGCTAGACATCAGCAATTACGAGCTCTTGAATACTAACGAGATGCTTGTCCTAAAATAGCCGGCCCTGTACATTCGACGATATGCGCGTCAGTAAAATGGAAACCGGCGAGGAGCACTACAATCGTACCTGGTGACACAAGAAATATAAACGGTTATTGATAGCGCGGAGTATTGTGCATACCGATTTATACGCCTGTCGCAACCTGTTGAGAAATAACACAAATAATTTGCATTGTCATTTCAGTGAGCAGCATTAAAGACTGGCCGAAATCTCAACACACAAGAGTTTCTCTCCTTCCCTTTCAGCTGGAATAAGCAAGGAAGTGCGCATTAAATGTCACCTGACGTGTGCGCTGCCACGCAGCATGCAGTATTGTTTTGGAGCCAAGGGGTGACAATACGTGCTCGCTATGTCGGTTCGAAAAGAGAACCGATGACTGTCGCTACGCCATAGAGTATGCGACTTTCACACTTATTACGAAGTCATAATCACTGCAAAAGAAATTGCGAACAAATGCCAACCTGCGTTTAAACGTTTCTTTAAATAATACCTGCTGTCTTTCTTTCGGAGCAGCCCCTTGTCCAGGAACACTCGCGTATCTGATTTAGCGGCGATGAAGCCGTCCTATGCCACGTTCAAATTATTTCACATGCTCTCCTCTGCTGAGCTACTTATGAATATCGACTAAAATAGGCTTGAACGGCATTAAGCTCTCCTCCTTCGTCAGACGGATGCGTTGTGGCGCTTCCCACGCAGCCGGCGGATTTATTTCTCACACATCCTCTTATTGACGCTTCAATGACCGCGCACGAAGGCAGAAAGAAACGGACCCAAGCACAAGCCGGCCTGGAGCATGCCTGAGCGCTGAATTACCTTCGGATACCACCACTTCGGCGCGCCAAGAGCTCGTTATGGCTCAACACCGCCGCTGTCGACGTTCATTCACGTCTGTACAGCACTGTTTGCAGATTAGCCGCCGCTTTATTGCTGAAGTTCGTTCTGATTTGTTCAGCGCTTTGTCGAGGTTTCTTCAATAGGCGCCACTATATGCCAAGCAACGCTGCAAATGACGTGCTCGTTAGGCATAATTGCAACTGCGCATTGCAGCTGAAGCGAGGCGCGCTCGTCTTCGCTGCACGCACTGCCGTTGGAGTGCACGCGCTGCACTCGTTCATTACAGCCGAGGAGGAGCGAGTGCAGCAGCAAATAAAATCAGAACAAATATTTGCCGCGCCTAAGGGGAGGGGCGGGGGTCCCGCAGGAAGCTGTGTCCGCGTCTCCGGGGCTCTTCGGGTATCACAATCGATCTCCCGCAGGAAGGTTTGCTCCTTCATTTCCTGTCTCGGGGTGAAGCCCACCCCGCGCCGCTACGGGACACGTACGGCGCTGTGCGAACAACAACGCACTTCGAACCGCTGCTGGTGGTGACGTTCCGTGGCATTTGCGGGCGGCCAGCGCTCTTGTTATTGGAAGGCAGTGCTCACAGATTGGCAAGCTCGCCGCTGGCAAAATGTGTGCCCTGTGCTCGAGGCCTTGATCTCGCCTCTGTTACAAGGGAATCTGTCGAGCGGAGTGAACTGGCGGCTGAGGCAAATCCGAAAAGAAGGGGGAAAGAAAATGCGTGCTTCAAGTCGCATTTGCTGTTGCTGTTCTGTAGCGCGTGTTCTGTTTGCATACCGCCGAGCAAGAGCCAATTTCCTTGAAGGCCAGTGCAGGAGAGATAGTGTCCTTTCCGCGGCATCCCGTTAACAATTGCGGTGGACATGTGCAACATGAGCAGTAATTATTTGCCAACTAATTAATTATCTAAAATTGTGTAATTAACTTCTTATTGCTTACATTTAGGTACATATTGCAATTGCGGAATTGAAGCCATTCAGTGCTCAGTGAGTAGAAACTCAACTATATCGCACAAGTGTTGAAATAGCCTTCCGCGTGGAAATATAATTAGTTTTGTTTTGCATATTTAGCGAACAATGGCGTTCACACCGATATTCACACCGGCAAGCGCGATTTGACAGACTCGTAACTCCTAAAACCTCTCGCGATTGGTGCCGTTCGCGTCTGCTCGCACCGGCATGGTCACTCGAAGTACCCGTCAGAATATCCCGACGTCCTGCTCTTGCATCGCAGATTGGTTCAGCAGCCATGAGACTTCACTCGCGGAGGTGAAAAATCCAGCCGCAAGCGACTCATCCGGAACGGCTGCTTTTCGACCAAAGCGCCCGTTTGTTACGAGCCTGGTGGCGCGACCTCGGCAACTCGCCGGTGGCAACACTTCCGAACGCGGGAACACAGGAGAGCAACAGGCATGGTTACGAGCTGGCCGTAGTGGCAGTTGTCAGTGCAAGCTTGGCCCGCAAGATTTAGCACTTGGCCCCCTTTGGCCATACCTGGCCCATTCGCCATAAAAAAAAAACAATACATAATTATCAGGGTTTGGAAGGCGATATCTGCGAGAAACCTAAAATACACGATTGTCCAAGCATGCAAACTGAAGTTAACGTATGCGTCTCGTATACGGCCACGTGCCTTACCGTAAAATACACAGCTCCTTGCCATCCTCATAGTTATGCCGCAGAGTATTTGAGCTTCTGCGCAGTTTCCGCATTACTAAAGCTTTTTCGGGACGGTGTACTGGGCCAGCACATCGGTCGTAAATTTCAGTACCACAACAATACGTGACATGTGTCTCAAAGTAATTAACTTAAATATAATCAGTGATTCATAGTTAACTAATTATTTAATCAGGATTTGTCATACATTTACTGATTTGGGCTACCACTCAAGTGCGTTCACGAGAAAAACATCCTTCTGGGTTCAAGAAAGATATGGCCTCGTTCGCCACGTAAAACGACGTTGTAAAAATACTTATTCGTGGTCGTGTGTGCTTCGGCACTGTCTTTATAATAGATAACACACAGATAATTTATTTTTGCACCTATTAAAAAAAGTTGGTCGTATGAAACAGAAATTAATCAACCCTTCTTTTTCGCTAAGGCTGTTCGTTTGTAAAACAATCATCAGACCATCCTTTGAGCACGGTAGTGCATTTTGGGACCCCTATGCTGTTGCAAACAGAAAAATTAGAAACAAAAATTCAGCGGTTAGCTGTCCGCTATATTTTCAAACGCTTCACACAACACGACTCACCCACGGCTGCAGATGGACAAACTCGAACTTCTTACCGAAAGAAGAAAAACTACTCGCCTAAAATTCTTATCATTGTTGTATTTTGGCAAGCTTGGAATACAACTACAGGATTACCTGGTGAAACGTTCCGGTTGAACATCGCGCCACAAAAATAGCCGTCATATCAAACCTGTGTTTTCATGAACTAGCTTATTCAAATATTCCTTCTCCCGCGAAGAATTACAGAGTGCAATTCATTACCCCAAATTTCAGCAGTGTCAATTACCGCTGCATAATTTGTTACTGTTTTATATTGAATTTATTTTTGTACACTCTCTCCTGCATGGACTCATTATCCGCAGCATTGTACAAAATAAAAAAAAAGTCAACTGAAAAGATAACGTAGAATATTTCCATGTGCGAGAAGGAGCATGAGCGATTATTAGCTAATCTAACAATGTTTTTTTTAAAAGTCAGGAACTGATGTCTATTTAAATGATCGTTTCTGCCTTTTAGCCATTTTGATGCCTGTAAATGGCACCTGCCACGACTTGTCACATGAAGTGAATGTCTGATCAAATTTTTTTAAAATTCATAAACGCATTCCCTCGAATAAAGCAGGGTTTTAGTTGACATTGCTTGGTGCGTGTTGATTCCTAAAGTGCATTATGCAGAATAGTCCCAAAGCGAGACAGGCGCAGAAAATAAAGCAGCCAGGAATAAGCGCTTCTCTCCGTTTGACATTTTAGCGTTTGGTCACACATTTCAAGAGACCCAAAAGTGCAACTGACGTGTAATCTGCTCTGCGACAGAAGAAGCAAAATCATTTGCATATCTAAGCAAACGTGAGTATAAACAAACGTTTCAGCGTGATGATGCACTGTTACTTCTACTACGACTTTTTGCTCCGCCGGCTTGCGTACGGTGTCTACTGCTCTGCAAGTAGCCTCAGCAGCAAGCTCAACAGTGCACACGTCGCATTTTGCGCTGACAAATTAATAAGTCGCGACCACGTGCCTTGATTAATTAATTGTGGACCTTATAATTGCAGCGGGCATTATCGAAAAATACAGCTTACAAAGACTTGTCTGGCTCTAGGCTTCATCCAAGTCCACATTTCTTCAATAATGTGATTAAGGCGATTGTTTTAAGAACGTGCTTTTAGGTTACGCTGCGCCCAGCACTCTGCAGTTCACACAACTTTCTTAATTAATCGAGACTTCTCGAAATAAAGTATCCGTTTCCATGACGTACGCCCGCCAGTGTATCTGTACAAAAAACACCTACTCAGTTTCTGAAAAATTTCTTCTCTATACGGTGCTTCGTCTTCCTGTAGGAATTGCTTGACGTGGCACGCATAGACCAGGACGTCGCATCCTTGGATGGAGAGGACAAATGCGCCGAATCTCGTCATTTGTTCTATCTATAAATACATATATAAAAGAGGTAACATTAATTTATGCACTACACGTGTTTATTGTAGAGAGACGAAGAAACTGAAAAAACAGGGAGCGTCAACGAAAGCAAAAAAATCAATTTACTTCCCTGCACTGTGAGTCGGGGTAGGTAGACAGATAAGCCGACCCCTCGTATACTGCCATGTCAATGAAATGATATGAAAGAGAGAGACCACGCATATGGGCATGATCGTGGCTATAATCCAAGGGAAGGCAACATACTTCTACAATAGCGTTCACTGGAGAGAGACAGAGAGAGACAGAGAGAGAGAGACAGAGAGAGAGAGAAAGAAACGAAGAGAGAAAGATAGGGAGGTTAACCAAGGACGTGCCCGGTTATCTACCCTACACTTGGGGAGGGGGCAAAGGGAAGAACCGATAAGGAGGGAAAAGAAAACATCAGCGGGCTCCTATACCACTTTCAAGAACTGATGCTGCGCGACAACTTCAAGTCACTTGCTCGCCACATCACACTTCTACGATGGAGTTCACCAGCGTTCACTGGAATTACACCTCGAAGAATGCAGCTGAATAAAAAAAAATAAAAACCAGACCCGCCGTCGTGGCGTAGTGGCTATAGCGTCACGCTACTGAGCTCGAGGGCGCGGGTTCGAATCCCGGCCGCGGCGGCCGCATTTCGATGGGGTGAAATTAAAAAAACTACCGTTTACCGTGGATTAGGTGCACGTTAAACAATCCCAGGTGGTCAGAATTCATGCGGGATCCCTAACTACGGCATGCCTCATAATCAAAGCGTTGTTCTGTCAATTAAAACTCTAAATTTAATTTTAATTACAAACACAAGGGCGCGTTTAACGTGCGTAAAGCGCAGCAAGCGCTTCTGGTGATAGTACGAGGCAAAAAGAAGAAAAAAATAAAGAAAACTTTCAGGTACTGAGTAATAGGATAAAAATAGCGTATCGCAATGCGCCACCCGCAGGACAGGAATGCGACCGGCCTTCGGATTACTCTTCCTCATTTCCCATATACGCTATAGGTGTGTAGAAGGCGCGATATTATTTTCGCGATACATCTCACTTCTCATGATAGACCTCGTGCAGGCTGACCTACCCTTGCAAGAACCCAAATCCCGAGCATCTATTAGAAAGTGCGTTAAATTCTGAAGCCCTTCACAATGCATATACGTGAAAGATTGGGCTATAACGGAAAGTATACAGCGTAGAACTGGGCGCAACAGGCAGCGCGACATGCCGCGCAACTCGCCACGCTAGCCTTCCCACACCGTTTAATACCAATAAAGAACGTTCACGGCCGATTAAATGACATTGAATCAGCATAAATTCAATACGACGCTTTATTTCTTGACCAGTACAGCTGCCAAAGAACACACTTTAGGGATACTGGAAAGGTATACCACCTTGGGCGCCGACGGCAGCACAAACCTTGTTAGTGTGAACCTCTGCGTCATTTAAACAAGTGAACTGCAGAGACTGGATCCACAGGTTGTGTCACAATCTGGAGAGAGAGCGATAATCGGGAGACTACGCTTAATTCCTGAGGGGACGCTACATACGAGGGTCGGTGGAGCACCGCGTGCGACTCGGCGAGCAACGCTGTCGTTCAGTGCAACACTGCAGTCTGCCTGCAGACTGCACCCGCGTGGGCGCAAGCCGCGCTTCGCGAAACGTCTGCGGCGCTTCCGCTCAGGCGGTCCCCTCGGGCGCCCGTAAAGCGGCTGGCGTCCGATCGACCATCAGCGTAGCGTGCGAGGATGGAGCGCTGCTTGCAGTGCAGCGCAAACAGCCCCAACAAGCGAGATTGACGCCACTCCGGGCGACGACGCAATCGCCAGAAGTGATTTCATGCTGCTCTGCGCGCACTGGCAGAAGCGAAGCACATGGAAATGCGAAGAGGGGCTGGATAATATAATGATTCCTTACATTTCCGTTCCCTTCTCACTCGCAGTGCAAACGATAAGGAGCGGCGCGGTGCACAGCTACGCTGCCTCTCTCTCTCTCTCTCTCTCTCTCTCTCTCTCTCTCTCTCTCTCTCTATATATATATATATATATATATATATATATATATATATATATATATATATATATATATATATATATATATATAATAAAAAAGAATTGTGACTTTTAGGATGCGTGTGGACGTGACCGACATTACTTGTTCTTGTTCGTTATTAAGCGCAACCGTATGCGCAGCGGCGGCTAGCACACAAAATCACAGCTAAAACAAACGTTAGCGACAACAATAACTTAGCGCCGCTATGACCTTTCGGCGGAGGTAGGTTCAATCCCCAACGGTAGTAACCACGAGCAAAAGTCTAATAAATACATGTTGAAATAAAAGGAAATGGAATATAATTTGAATTCGCATGCAAGGTGTTCATTCGCTATTATTTTTTATTTCATATTCAAAACCTGCCCCCGTAGTCACGAAGCTCTAAACCAGACCGCACGCTATGCGATTCTTATAAGAACAGGTGCCAGTCAATCGGGATAGCGAACGTTATACGAGGGCGAATCAGAAAGTATTTGCCCCTATTTTATTTGAGCCAAATTACGGCTGTAAATGCAAAGTCAACAATTTCCATACCCAGCGGTGGACCTTTCTTGGACCGGCCCCGCTTTATCTGCCGGTAGCTCCGCGGCACGGCGCGGCTGTCAGTTGTTGAAGATGGCCGCGGTACGGCACTCTCACACGGCGTACGAGCAACGAAGTGTGATTCGTTTTCCCTGGAGCAAGGGACGAACGCCCTTCGAAATCCGCAAGGAAATGCAGCCCACGAAGGAGGAACGGTGTCTCGCTTTGAGAAGTGCGAGTTCCTGGCAGGACAACGATTCACGTGCAACGATGGAGCCAAGTCAGCAGTCCGAAGGCTGTTCCACAGTGAGCCGGAGGAATTCTGCTACAGGGACATCTAAAATTTAGTGCTGCAATGGGACAAATGTCGGAATCGCTGTGGGGACTATGTAGAAAAATAGTGTAAGGTATGTAAAATACTATGTATATTTGTAATTACCAGTATTTACCTTAGTTTGGCTTATAAAAAACAGGGGCAAAGACTTTCTGGTTCGCTCTCGTATTAGCAACGGCGGCGGGCCAGTGGCAGTTTTTTACGGAGTAAAAAAACAAAAAACCTAATGAACCCCAGTTCCTTTTGTTTCTGGTAAATAAGATACAGATTGATTGATTGATTCATTGATTGATTGATTGATTGATTGATTGATTGATTGATTGATTGATTGATTGATTGATTGATTGATTGATTGATTGATTGATTGATTGATTGATTGATTGATTGATTGATTGATTGATTGATTGATTGAACTCGGCCCAGGTAACTTCGAGTTTCACAGGCGAAAACGGCTAAAGTTGTTACTGAACCAATGCCTCAGTATTAGTATGAACCATTCAATTGTTCAAGCAGCTGTCGGTATCTAGCTCATCAGCAAAAGGACGCATTTGCCCAAACCCGCGAAGCTCTACAATCCAGCTGTAAGCCTTGGTTTTCCCTTCTGTCCAAACAATCTCGCTCTTTCCACGCCAGCCAACATGGCGCGGGTTTACATTTCATCGCCCAACTGTCCCCAAAGCAAAGGATGGAATTCAGAGCACGTTTCCAGGCCAGATCCCAGAAACAGCAAACAAATGTCAACGAAAAAATGAAAGAGCAAAACCCAAGATTTTGGGGGGAACAGGACTTTGCAAGCATCACACCCTGAGTTGCTTTGGTATAAATTACTGCCCACCCCCAGGTTTTGATATCCGTCGTCGGAATTAGAACGCACACACGTCAACACTCAGAATTCTGTTTTGCATAAATAAGGACTCACCAGGAACCAATATTTATAGTTTTAGGATTTAACGGTAGCCTCGATTTAACGCGAACAGCGTTTCCGGAATCACGGACACTTAAGCTATACGTGTGTGGCTGTTCTTTCTTTCTTTTTTTTTCCGTGATGCGGGTGGCTAATGTCTATGCGTGCAGCTCTGTGTAAAACTTCACGCCTTCCTCTCAACAGTTATTGACGCAAGGTGAGGAGAAAAAGTTATAAAATCCTCGTAGTAAATTGCGCCCGTGTACTGCACCTTTCTTTTTGCACGTTGTTCTCCATATTAAAAATAATTAACAGTTCTTTTTCTCAGCTTTATAACAACGGCTTTCTCTCTAGCACAGTTGGTAAGAGTTATGCACAGGCGCTTTAAACATTAAGCTGCGTATTGAACAACACGATCTACTTATACTCTTTATTCGCGGACACGCCTAACGCCGTCATTTTTGAAAAAGAGAACAAGAAACAGTAATAAATAAGGGCGCGAGTCGTCGCTGTTGCTGCTGCTCCATAGAAGAGAAACAAACAAACAAGCAAACAAACAAAAACAAGGTATACGCGGTGTGCCGGTTTGACGCAACAAGCTCGGGGAAGTTCAGCCACAACGCAGCGAGTGATGGACGGGCCACGATGCGTCGAGAATTGCGGATGCCGCAGCCCGTGCTGCCCGCATTTCGTCGGCGGGGGAGAGGCTCTTTGTGGCGGCACGCTACCGGCAACATTCGTTCGTGTCTTCTTTGCCACCTTCTTATCGAACGCGCGTTCGTCGCCGCGAAAAGGCGTAAGGTTTCAGTAGACGGAGCGCGCGGGGAGATGAGGGGCGGGGGGTGGCCACTAGTACGTGCGCACGCACGAGTGCACGTATAGGCGCGTGCGTGCACGACTGGCAACGCCCTAACTTGCCTTCCAGCTATGCCGAACGCTGGCGCCTCGCGCCATGCAGCTCTCGGGCGAGCTTCTCCGCATATGGTATATACGCAGCATGTGTACTTCACCGAACCCCACATACGTGTTGCGCAGCAATCGACGTTCGTAAAAAGAAAAAAGAACGAAAGAAAGAACTAAAAGGGCTCTAGACTCTAGCGATGTAATTCGCAATACGTGTTTGCTACTTATTTACGTGTAGGCGGAGTGTATTTTTTTGTGCCTTCATGCCACTTGGCAGCTTTCAGCAGCGTTGCTTTTGGGTCGACGCTGGCTTTAAGATTTCAGTATGTTGTTTAGGTTCTACGCGCATAAAAGCGTATCTTTTCTTCGAGCATCAAAGAAGATGAATGGAAAGCAATGAGAGACAGAGAAGGAGGAGAGATTCTTATTTGTAGAAGGAAAAATTGGGGTAAAGTGCAGCGCAGTCACTGTGAGACAGATAAGGCGCAACAAGGGACGTTTAGCGTCCGGGGACGCGTTAGCCCAACTGGTTAGCGATTATATACCGTGTTCTTCGGGTTTAAGCCGGTATAGAGGCATTTGGAAACAAACAATCGCACTACACCTTCATTAGTCTGTGATGAGCGAATAAGATCGACCCACATGTTTGCAAGCACCGAGCAACCGTCCACGTAGGGGAAAAAGTGGCGCTTACGAACTTCGGGCCTGCGTGTGGGGCTGCAGCGGCCGTGGCATTATCGAGCGTAATGAGCGCGCCGCGGGATGGCTTTCACAGGCTATATAGCGAGCACTGCGTACGCTACATCTACGGCTCGTGGCCCGCAGTTTGTATAGTTTAGAAAACAACCAATGATTGTTTTCGGGCTTTATTTATAAGCAATCAGGTATGTTGTACAAAAAAAAACGACATATTCCTTAAACACTGGGCAGTTTCGCCCAAAGGGCGAAGTATTGGCAGCGATAGCAAGCTTTTCCAGCGCGCGAACTATGCGCCAGTGCGTCGTGTTGGCGCGACGCGGCGAACAAGAGAAATATGCTTTGTGTGTACTGTTTACTGTGTAGTCTTTTCTAGATATGCCTGAGACGACTTTGTGTTCCAATGTGTTTTACGTTGTTGCTGTTGTGAATTGTTTTTAGCGCATTTACGTCACCTGACTGTCAGACATTTTCATTCTTGTTACCTTTCTTTTGGTCAGTGCCGGCTTGTTACTTAATAATAATAATAATAATAATAATAATAATAATAATAATAATAATAATAATAATAATAATAATAATAATAATAATAATAATAATAATAATAATAATAATAATAATAATGATGATGATAATAATAACAATAATAATAATAATAATAATAATTTAATCTCCTAAATATCATGTCCTTAAAAAAAAGGCAGGTGTGCATGCGAGTAAAAACGTATCTCATTCAATGCGTTTCCTCGTGTCACAGAACTATAGTGTTGTGAGAAAGCTATAGAACACATGAGATTTAGCGGTATAGAGCCAACCCGCCGTGGTTGCTCAGTGGCTATGGTGTTGGGCTGCTGAGCACGAGGTCGCGGGATCGAATCCCGGCCACGGCGGCCGCATTTCGATGGGGGCGAAATGCGAAAACACCCGTGTGCTTAGATTTAGGTGCACGTTAAAGAACCCCAGGTGGTCAAAATTTCCGGAGTCCTCCACTACGGCGTGCCTCATAATCAGAAAGTGGTTTTGGCACGTAAAACCCCAAATATTATTAGTATAGAGCCAGGGTTATTTCTTCGCTAATTCTTTTATTATGATTGGTTGTGTCTCACGCGCTTCAATTTGGAGTTCAGGGTTCGACGTCCTTTACCTAAAGTTTATATCCGTGATATAAAATCTTCGAGACCAACTGGGGGCTTTTTTTTTTTTTTCAGAAGCCCGGTTCCTGAGCGTCGTTACTGAGGTTGTCGGTACCTCTGAGCTGCGCTGGCGTACAAGTAAACATTTCACTGAGTTGTTACAGATTAATATTGTGCGTTACGCAAGCACCTATTTGGGGCTTTGAAAAATTAGGCACACAAATTCATCAAGAGAGAGAGAGCAAGGACAGGAAAAGTAGGCAGGTCTTTGCTCTCGCATTATTGTTGCTGCCTGCTCGTTCGGGTTAGCTCTCGCTGTTATATGAATTAATCACAAAGTGCTCGAAAGCGCTTACGAGCCTGGTCCCTGCAAACGCGGTCTGCGTTTCCAATCATGCAGCACGTTTACTAAGGTTTTATTACGCAGCAAGCGAATTTTGACTAACCGCGGCGCCTTGGTTGTCGCGATGTTGGCAGTTGTGATTGGACAGCGCCTGCATACAGTCTGATCAGGGAGTACCCTTACAAGAGAGCTGCATTATGTACTCCCTGGGTCTCGCTATTTCCATTCCATTAGTATACGACGCTTCCACTGCGCAAAGCTTTACATTTTATCTATTGATGTGGAGTCCATAATGCATCATCGTCTTGTATACCGTGTGTCCCAGCTAACGTTAGCCAACCTGTCCGACGAAAAAAAAAAGATTTAAAGAACATTGTGCAAGATAGAATTATCAACCCTACAGTGCTCAGTCGTCAGACTTCTGAAGATCGAACATGGTAGGTATTAAGATTGTATTGTGCACTATGTATTTTAAATAACTCTTTTTTTGTTGAATATCTTGACTAACGTTAGCTGGGACATCATAAATTATTTTCTGATGTTTTGAACCCAGACTCATTTGAATTCAGCACATTCACCTTGACGCTTTTATGTCGAAAAAAAAATCGATCCAAAACTGCGAGTACATTACTGTATGACAACTGCTGGCGGAAGAAATACAAACGGAATACGCAGTATTATTATAAAATACTAACATGCAGTTATTACAGTCGGATATATTGAGTTACGCACAAGCGCACAATAACATTTAGTCCTTCTATTATCGCCTTTGTGTGAAATAACCACATTGCAATTGGCGTTTAGCAGCTTCTTGCTTCACCAGGCTACTAGCGAGCATATTTCTCCTGTCCTGTTTCACGCTGTTTGAAAGACTCGAGCCTATGACGTCAATGGTGCATTGTCGCCACTCATCGACCGCTTGCCCTGCTTCGTGGCGGCACCGTGTTGTGCGGCCCTGGAAGTGGCGTTCACTTTCAATTGACTTTCAATGAACACTTTTCCGAGTCTCTTATTACGAGTATACAAAGGATATCTTGCTAACCGTTGGCGTTTGTGCTCTCAGCAAACAACCAGAGACGGACGGTAAATGCGGCACAGTAGTTCCAAAGCTTTTCGATGTTTGGACTGAATTCTTTGCAGTACAATTACGTGTTTTCTAAATTCACAAATGTGCTAGTCTATGTTTTTATCCAGCCATCTTACCGATTCATTCTGCACCCGTTGTTACAGCCCATTCGTGTTAGCTTCATTGCATCAATAATATAATGCCTTGGCAGCGTACGTTCTCTTAGCTTTTGTAGGACGACATCGTTTCCTGAATTGCTCCACTCCTGGGCAACAACAGCTATGTATATGACCCACACGTAAATATATGCTATGTGACCTGGTGTATGACAAAAAGAAAAGGCGGATGCGCACAGAAAGCATTGTAGAAAAAAATTCAGGGGGACGGTGGTTGCCACTCTTTAATGCGACCTCTTTCCTCAGAAAAATCACCACGGACATTAGGAATTGTTCCTTTGATGTACGCAATAGTGGAAATGACCATTCTGATTTACGGTCGGTCAGCATTTCTCAGGAGGGATGCCAGAATTTCGTTCTATATTTAGATTTTGTTCAAAATGTACTGTCATGTGCAAAAGTAACCCAACTGCCCTAACCACATTTTCGATTGCGCATATTTATCACCCTATGTTGATGGAGAAGGTGGAGAATTGATGGATAAAGGTGCCAGGTTATGGGTGTCAGGGTATTAACAAAAATGAGATTCCATACACTTCTATGTGAAGATAACGTCTGTCTGTCTGTCAGACAGACAGACAGACACCGTCCGTCAGTCCATCCGTCCATCCGTGTCTGTCTGTCTATATATATATATATATATATATATATATATATATATATATATATATATATATATATATATATATATATATATATATATATATATATATATATATATATATATATAACACTTATGAATACTTCCCACAATATACATGAGGTCTCTCCCAAACGTTCATGCAGTGAGTCAGCAAAAAAGTGCGAGAAGGTGTAGCTGCGCCACTCTCTCCACTCGAAAGGACCCAGTTGACCTTTAGCACGAGTCGAGTCGGATTGCTCTATGACAAGGTAGAGTTTAATGCGTGCACTTTTTGTGCGACCCATTTTTAGTCTTTTGTCGAAGTGGAGATCGACGAACCGAAGGAACAACTGACGGATTGATATCAAGTTTCTTGGCAAATTGGCCAAGAATGGTGCAGATATTCATAAAACATTGCGAAAAGCCTATGGAAAGAATGCCTTAAAAGAAACGAGCGTGATCAAGTGGTTCAAGAGTTTTCAGGAAGGCCGTTACGGCCCCAAGGACGATGCAAGATCGGGGCTCCCTTCCGCCTCGTGTGAAGATGAAAACATTGATTGTGTGCGTTATTTTGTGCCCAGTGACCACCAAATGATGGCTCGATTGGTATTACAAGGATTAGTTTGGAAAATCCACCCTTTCACCGTAATTTTACTGAAACTTTACTGAACATTCGGAAATGAATAGAGTCTGCGCCAAGAATGGTGCCGAAATGTGAAACCAATGCAATATGTCTACTGGTGAGAATTTGGATGGTGTGATGACGTGTTCAATAAAACAAAATCCCTAACGTCTACGTTTGCCGAAGTATGAAGGATCGTAGTTCTTGTATGGGAACTATGAATTATGGAGCGGCGGCATGCTCATCGATATATTCGGGACCATGGATGCGTGCAATGTGCGGCTCGAAAATAACACAGGCACAGCGCCTTATAGCCAGCGCCAACATACCCGTCTTGCGGTGCAGTAAATATTTCTCCTCGTCTTCGCACAAATGCGCTGCCTCGCGGACCGGCTAACCTTGGGGCGGGACAGTAAAAAAAGGCGGCTGCCGCAACGCTTGCAGTCGCGGCGTTGTCACGTCGGCGGTGCGCGCACTTTATTCCAGTCGACAGCGGCGCCCACGCGGTGAGTTGACAACGAGGCGGTGGACTCGCTGGTGGCGTTCGCGGAATAATGGCTCTTCGAGAAATTCGGGCGACTACGGCCTTTGGAGGGAGCGATTCTGGGGGACATCTGTGGGACAGCAGTTGGCACGGCAGAAAAGCGGCGGTATGCGCGTGAAGCGAATGGAAAGACGCCGTCTTTCCGACTTCGCCTCCCATTATTCTCGATTAAAACGGGTCTTCCGCTAGAATTGCCCATGACAACCGGGGCACCTCTTTCGGAGGCAAGAGGCGACTGTGGTTGTGGGAAGCGCTGGCGCGCGTGGCGGATGGAAATGAAGGGCGGCTCGCCGAGCGCCAGAATATATGTGGCCATAAAACCGCCACGCGGCGCCACACCACCCCTGCCTCCCTCGAGCTCGGCGCTCCATCCGCTTCCCGGCTGCGTTATTGGAGCACAAACTAGTTATCCGGGGCTGTACTCCGCGTTCCTCACTTACACTGCGCAGCTGACGACTTGCCGAGTCTTTTGTTTCCGCAATATGTTTGCGGAAGATGAGAGGGCACTCGTAACGATCATGAAGAGCTGGTGAAAGCAGCCAATTACAGATGTTTTTTGTTGACTCGGAAGAAGAGTGAAGTGAAAGTGCCGTTTCAGCGTTCAGCTTTCGAATGCTAGGAGATGGTAGATCTACCCGTCCTTTTTAGGTACTTTTTCCTTTTCCTTTTTTTTTCACCCACGTCTGCGGCGTTATATCCTCGACACATACCTACATTTTTAAATATTTCGAAGATTCTTGACATCTTTATGTCGCAAATAGACCGCCTAAAGAAAGGAAACGGCCCTGAAGATTATTCACAGAAATCAATTCGAAGAATACCGTACTGATGCTGGTATTGATTTTGTTTGCGAATCAATGCCTTCTTGTGAAAGGGGAATGTCGAAACGATTTGCTTCCATTGGTTTCAGTATAATATAGAAAGGGGCACTTCGACTATATGTGTAAGGCGCATAATTTGAAAGACGTGGGTCCGCATTCACGGAGCTTCTTGTTCGTAAGGCTCCTTAGGATTGGCCGCTTCCGCAAATAATATATTGAAGCGTCAGGATTGGCTGAAATTTTCTCTTACGAACAATTCTTGCGTAAGACGTTTTTCATAATACAGGCCCTGATGTGAAGGTTTATCCATCATGCTTAAGAAGTTGATTTAAACTGTATCTTAGATTACTGCAGAACACTTCAGCATACTAGGCGTCGGATGGTATGCTGATTGTACGCGTATGCTTTCCATCGTAAGTAGGCATGAGGTGACAAATAAAAAGTATTTTCATGGGCAGCTATGTTTAGAAGCACTCCCTTGTATAAACAACGAAAGCCACTTTTAAACCCCTAGTCAATTGAAATGCTATGTACAAATTTGCTTCCGCTTTGTCCCCGAGGCAAAGATGTTTACGCTCGTTTCCTTTTATTTATTTATTTATTTATTTATTTATTTATACACGTATCTCACAAGCTCCAACTGGAGTATTGCGTGAGGGGGGTAAGAGAAACAACATGTAGCGAAAACAGGAGCAAAAAACATAGCTAACAACAAATCAAACAATTGAAAAAAAAAAGAAAATTGAATCGAAAGACGCCGAACAACATCAAGCAAACGAAGAACAACTACACTCTGGACGATCAGAAACGCGCATGGCTCATCGAACTCCTGCAAAGAAGTGCAAACGCATGTATATTTGTAAACTGCTTGCAACGATAGAGAATGACAGTCAAGTCACATGGTACAAATGAAACGTGTGCGCATAACTACAGAATAAAATTTTTTTAATGTTTCTCTAAACGTGCCCAGATTATTATTTTCAACAATGTGGCTTGGAAGATCGTTCCAAGCTGCTATTGCCAGAGGCAAAGCAGATTTGTTAAATGCATTTGTGCAGCCAAAAGCACGCATGAAACTGCGTGTTATATAAGCGGCGAGATGTGCGAAATTGGCGGGAAGGGGGTAAGGTAGTTGCGTGTTGACTGTGAGGGATTTTGTGCAGTAAGCAAAGCAGAGCTATCGTCCTTCTAGATTCAAGAGATGGGAGTGATATTGACTTCTTTATAGCAGTTACGCTAGAATGCCTACCGTAATCTTTCGCGATGAAACGCGCAGCACGGTTTTGAAGAGATTCGAGAGAATTTATTAAATATACCTGATGTGACGACCAGATGGCGGAAGCGAATTCGAGCTGAGGACGAACAAAGGTTCTGTACGCCATTTGACGAGTGGCTGAAGGGGCTTCACGTAGATTTCGTTTTAGGTAACCAAGTGTGCTAGATGCTTTTGCTGTAACATGTTTTATATGCGCCTTCCATGATAAGTTTGTTGTAATATGAATACCGAGATATTTGTACAAGGGGGTGACAGTGACAGCACTGTTATTAAGCGAGTAAGTGTAAAGAGAGTTAGTTTTCATTCGGCTGACAGTCATCAATTGGCATTTTTCTGTATTTAGTGACATTTGCCATAGCGTCCACCATTTTGTAATCCTATCTAGATCTTTTTGAATAGCGATGTGGTCGTCGGGTGTCTTAATTTGGCGATAAACTACGTGATCGTCAGCAAATAATGTGATTGCTGATGTTATGTTGGATGGCAAATCATTTATGGAGATGAGAAACAATAGCGGACCCAGCACGCTACCTTGAGGTACACCAGATGACACATCGGCCAAGGAAGAAGAATGATTGTCAGTAAACGTAAACTGTTTGCGGGATGTGAGGAAGTTCCTTGTCCACGATATTGTAAGGCTGTCTATATGTAATGATAATAATTTGGCTATTAATCTAGAGTGGGGAACGCGATCAAAGGCTTCGGTAAAGTCAATAAAGATACTATTAATCTGGAAACCATTGTCTATGTATGTGAATAGCTCGTTAGTGGATTCGATTATTTAAGTCTCACAGGAAAGTCCTTTCCTAAAGCCGTGTTGCTTCGAATAGAAGAAATTGTTAGCTTCTAAGTGCTGCACAATATTAGATGCTATCACATGCTCTAGTAACTCACATGGAATGCTTGTTAATGATATGGGTCGGTAATTACTTATCTTACTTTTATCGCCCGACTTAAAGATGGGAATGATTTTCCCGATTTTCCAGTCACATGGTAGTTCCCCTGTGGATAAGGATTGCTCAAAAATGCGTGATAGAATGGGGGCTGTATATGTGGATGTATGCTTTAAAATTTTATTATTTATACCATCAACGCCGGTTGAGGTAGAGACCTTTAGTTTCCTAATTAGGGATGAGATGCCGGAGGCATCAATCTTTATTGGTGCCATATATTTGTAGTTTACGTCTGCGATTGCGGGAATGGTAGAGTAATCCTCACGTGTAAACATCGAGATACAAAAATTATTAAAAGCAACTGAGGATTCTTCTGAAATAAGTGCTCCGCTATTGTCTTGAAGTGAAATTCGGCTCGAGTTTTTTCGAGGGGAAATCACTGCCCAGAATTTTTTAGGGTTATTTTGCATCTTGGACTGGAGGTCATGTGAAAAGAATTTGTGCTTAGCGCTACGAATGTCACAGCAATAATCGTTTTCGAACTCTTTATGTTTTAACCCCGCCCCTGTGGTTCCTTGCCGCTTAGCCATTCTGAACAGGTGTTTCTTTTTATTTTTTAATGAGCGTAGCGTCCTGTTATACCATGGTTTTGAACTATTTACCCGGAAGTGAATTAGTGGAATATGAGCATGTGTAAGCTGCATTAGTGTTTCCTTAAAGAGCTTCCAGTTTTTCTCAACAGGTCGGGAAACAAAATTACGTATCAACGAGCTGTAGAAATTCTCCAAACCTGTTTTGATGGCAGTCAAATCAGCCTTCTTATAATTAAATATGCGCTTAGGTGTCGTAGTGCGGTTGTATAAGGGTAGTTCTATTGTGAGGTTAACGAGTAGATGATCACTATAACCAGGCATCAAAGAAACTGATACAACTGTTTTAGGGATGGGTGTGAAAACGAGGTCAAGAACATTATTGCCACGGGTGGGTTTCTGAATAATTTGCACTAGAGAAAAGTCTAGTGCAAGCGCTACGAAATCGTTGGAGTGTTGGCAGGGTGACGTTAGCTTAGCCCAGTCAATTTCTGGGTAATTAAAATCACCAAATAAGAATATGTTAGCTTTAGGAAATTTCGTAGTAATTTCGCAAAGATTTTTATACAAATAAGACGTGAACGTTTCCGTACTGTCTGGTGGTCGATAACATATTCCAAATACGTTCTTTGAATGCGAAGATGAAATTGAGACCCAGGTTATTTCAAGTGGGCTTGAAATTTCAAGTGGAAAGGCAGTAATGTCTTCTTTCACGGCTATCAATACCCCGCCGTCCCTTCTTCCGTACCTGTGTTTACGATAGATGAGATAGTCAACTGATGGTTGTAGGACTTCGGCATCAGTGATATCGGAGTGGAGCCATGTTTCTGTGACTAATAGAATATCATAATTGCTGTTTTTTAGGTGCGAGCAAACTTCGACACGTTTTGGGAGTAATACTTGACATAAAAATTGTTACAGCGCAAACACATGCAACCACAAAGTATGAAGGACGGGACACAAGCGCTGTGTCCCGTCCTTCATACTTTGTCGTTGCATGTGTTTGCGCTGTAACAATTTTTATGTCAAGTATGCTCCAACTCGCCCAGAAAGAAGTTTTAATGAATTTTGGGAGTAAACTGCGCATATTCGGGAAAGATATCGAAATCTGCGCTACATCATTATGGACACTTGGATTACGAGGTGGATCACAATCAGATGAGACTGCCGGCCTTTGAAACTGTTATCTAGATGATTGAATAACACTGTCAGTGTCAGCGCAGTAAGCGAACACGGTATTCTCTATGCGCAGTTTATCGACGGCTAGTTTAAACGGCACATTTTTGGACTTCACAAATTCTATTAACTTTCTTCTGGCTACTCGTGTTTGCAATGAAAAGTCTTCGCGCACAGCAAAATTTGTATTTTTGAACTTATAACCGTTTTCTATTACTCGTTGCTTATCCTCGAAGAAGGTGAATTTAGTAATAATTGGTCTACATTTACCCACTTGGTATTTGCCAAGACGATGCGCACGGTCGACTTGCGAAGATTCGATTGTAACGCCAAGTCCTCTTGAACGATTATCAATGGCTCTGCCTTCTGACTCTGACCATGTTTCATTGGAATCGTCGGGGATGCCAAAAAATAGGAGATTACATCGCCTTAGCCGATTTTCCGTATCATCGCATCTTGATTCAATAGTCTTAATTTGCTCAGATATTGAATTAATAGCTTCAGGCGAGCGGAGTGGCAATGCACTTTGTTTTTTTTTTTTCAGCGATGACGTGTCAACCTCAAGAACACGTATTCTTGAAGATAGCTGTTGCAGTTCCTCGTTGACAGATGCTTGCCAGTGCTGAAGTGCGTGTAAATCACTACGCATATCTGCCTGCCCGCTTTCAATCCTTGTTACGGTTTCCAAAACATTAGTTAACAACTCTTCGGTAGAAGGTCCTGGATTTGTCTCGACATCGCCAGATAGAAGCAAAGCCATTATTTTCAACACACATTGCTACACAGCTGCTACAACGCTTACACAAGTTAGAGAGCTCAGTGGGGCACAACACCACGAATAGGCAACGGTTGCTACTCCGAACGGAAAAACAATCAAGGTATCTAACATGAAACATTATTAAGGGTGAGTGCGCCATTCCTGCAGCGGTGTTGTGCCCCAGTGAAGTGCTTGCCGGGGAATACTTATGTAGACTGAGGCCACGATTGATAGCGGAAGCGGAAGATGTAGATACAGGTTGCCAGCTAACGTGGGAAGTCCGGCCAAAAAGCACTGGTGGCGTGCAATAGTCGAAAAGATCCGGGGGAGGCCAGCTTGTTGATGCATCCGCAGTGCATGCAGTAGCAGTCATTGAAGCTGCCGGGCACGCAGCCACGGGCACAATCGTCAGCACGGCCATCTGAAACATTATTAAGGGTGAGTGCGCCATTCCTGCAGCGATGTTGTGCCCCCATGACAACTTGCACTTTCTTTTTGTACCTGCTGACAGGCTAGGTAGCCTATTGCAGACACATTCGGCCTTCCGGCAACCATACCCAGTAAAGTAATGAGACAGGGCTTCGATGAAAATGGTGGTACCTTGTTGACATGATCTGTTAGTGGTGCTGGCGAGCTAACTGCACGTAGCCAAATGAGTCCACTGAAAAGATCCGCGTATGCAAAACTTAAGACTTTCTGGCTTCGATACTTCAAATAAGAAAGAATAAAGGATGCTTGCAGAAAAAGGAGGTACGAACGGTATGAATTTTCTGTCAGGCATCATCACCAAATTCAGCTATGAAAGGACACCGTCGCCTTACTGTAGATGATCAGCACTTATTAAGTATTCCTTACCAGCGAAAGGAGTGAATGAACAGAAATGACCCACCGCGGTAGCTTAGTGGCTTTGGGATTGCGCTGATGAGAACGATGTCGTGGGGTCGATACCTGCCGCGGCGGCCGCATTCCCATGGGGGCGGAAGCACCCAGCGCTCGTGTACCGAGCGCTGGGTGCTTGTTAAGGAAGTCCAGGTGGTAAAAATTAATCCGAAGTCCTCCACTACGGATACCCAGATTGTGGTGATGGTCTGTAAAACCCCAGAATTAAATTAATATAATGAAGAAAAATGCTTACGTTAAGTTTAGCGAGAAAGTGACGTTGGTGACTATGTGTGAACTGTCGTGGTAGTGGTGTATTCCTATTTGAAGTTCAGAGTTTGAGTATTGCTAATGTTCGAGCAGCGTTTACAACTTGCCCAACAACAAATTGTCCCGTTCAACCTTTCGCCAACGCAGCATTAACCATGCTTCTCGTGACTCCCCGCCATTTACATTTATCTTTGATACAAATACTAGCAGTACACCCGCGTTTTTCAACAAGACACCAGTCGCAATCAGAACACAAAACTGATTTGGTCCACAATACGCAGCAAACATATTTGCTACTTCTGTAGCGTGTTTCCTGCGGATGGCGCGCTTGGTACTTTACGATAGTTGTAGGTAATCAAGTACCACTGCGCGAGCTGCGTCTACAGGTGAACCTTCGTCAGATACCCGGGAAAAGAATTTCGCACGGACAGCGACATTCATTGAATTAGCCAATCATCAGAATGACACGCATTGTGAAATGCGTCTGGAATTATATTTCTTTGCTATCACCCTTCACACTGTCAATCAGATGAATTCTATGTTAAGTGTCGAAAGCTGATGCCCTGTTTTGTTTTCGTCAAGTTCCACGTGCAATGGAAGGCGCTTCGGTACGCTTAATATATGTCTTAAATTTATTTGTTTCCCGCTACCACGTTTTCGGTATGGCGGAACTCCTTCCTAGGAACCAAGCGTCTCGTTGATTATACCTTCCAGATGCCGTAGTTCTCAGGCCAATTCGAGGTAGGCTCCCATGGGGAAGGATGCGCGCTACGGCGACAGGACGAATGCAGGATTCCAGCAGCGCTGAGTTCACGCTGTGGGTGAATATTGAAACTTAGCGAGACGCATTCTGCGTCGTCGGCCGCGGCGGAACCGCTCCTTTTGCCAGCGTAGCGCCAGAGGGAATGAGTTTCACGGTCGAAACAGCGGCTCAGTTTATGAATAAGAAAACAAGGTCGCCGGCATTGCGCTTTCCAAAACCTTCGATCGAAGGGCGCCCGAGCATTAAAAAAAAGCAACAGGCAGGCTTTGCAAGTTTTAAAGCCGGAGGAAAGTACGCAGCGATTCTCCCACGGCCATCCCTTCTTTTGGGTGCTACACACACACGCGTGCACGCATACGCGGAGAGCGCAAAGACTTAGCGCTGGCGTGTTCAAAGCTTAATATAACTAAAATCCCCGGAACACGGATCAGCATAAGAGGATTGCTGTAAAGGCGCAAGAAATATCCGTACGAGTTACCTGAAAGATTGCATGCGTTTGGACGTGGCAGGTTTCGCACTGAGCTTGTTCCGTGGCAGCGGGCGTGAGGCGTAAGCGCAGGCTAGGCTAGTACTGTCGACACGACGCAGCAGGAAGCGGCCAATATTCTTCACACTCACCTCCTATTTCTACCTCTCTGTTTGCCGTCGTTCCACTTTCACTCGAAGCGTTGGTTTACGACAGCGCGTTGTTTTCTTCATCCCTGTCTCTTGATATGCTGTGACACAGCGCACTCTGCGCGAGTAAACATTGTGCGTGGCTGCATATGCTAGTTTGTTCGTGGGTTGGGTTATTATGGGAATGTCGGGAGAAATTGTTCTAGCTGCTGCATTGAACTTGGCGTTAAGAGATATAGATCAGCTTCATTTACAAATGGCTGTCTGTAGATCGATCACTTTCTCTTAGCTTCAGCGTTGATATTGTGATCCCAGCGCTGACAGTAAGAGAAACTTTACGGCCGCAAAGCGAACAAATAAACATTACGTAACTGCGCTTGGGGTTTATCCCACACAAAAGCGAGCAGAAAAAGAAGGCAAAAAAAGGAAACGCTAGTAAAAAAACGCTAAAATGTTTCCAAACGCAGCACATCAACAGCACGGCACTAACAACACAGACGTCAACCTTAAGTGCGCCATCTGTGAATATTTATTTAGAACCTATGCATCGTTAAAAAATTAACAAAAAATGAACAAAAACTAGACTCAAGCCGCATTTCCCCCCAGATGATGATCTCTTGTTCACCGCAAATACGGCATGGAGCTTCATGCACACACACAAGATGTAAAACAAGTACCGTTAATAAGCGCGGGTCATAGTACCACCAGTCATGCTTATAGTATGCGGCTACGGTTTTGTCACTAAAGCTTTGAGCACAATTTCTGTGTTCGCTAACACGCCATCACGTGCCCAAACAAGAGCTTGTGAAAGCGTCATGAAACTCGAAAAGATCGAGCCTATACTTATACTACAAGTAAAAAAGTTAAATTACGGGGTTTTACGTGCCAAAACCACTTTCTGATTATAAGGCACGCCGTAGTGCAGGTCTCCGGAAATTTCTACTACCTGGGGTTCTTTAACGTGCACCTAAATCTAAGTACACGGGTGTTTTCGCCCCCATGGAAATGTGGCCGCTGTGGCCGGGATCCGATCCCGCGACCTTGTGCTCAGCAGCCTAACACCATAGGCACTGAGCAACCATGGTGGGTCTTATACTGCAAGTAATGCGCTGCACAAGTCACTATGAACTGAATAGGGAATTCACCTATTAGATCTCAGGAAGAAGCTTACAGGCGCACTAGTCTGATAAAATGTTAACGGAAAGCGTAGCCTTGATTCTGTCGCTGGTGCTCGCCAAAATCATCTGGCATAATGGGATGATGCGTACCTGTAGCATTGATATGCTGACAATTAAGCACGTCACGTAAACCGCATTTTCCTAGGTCTTCCGTCAGCGTATATTTAGTTCTTACAACCAGGGCCCGTATTCACAAAAAGATCTTGCGCTATAAATATTTGTAAGAGAACATTTTATCAAATTCTGATGCTGCATATGTTTTTAGCGCAGGCGGTGCCCCAATGGCAGAGAGCACTTACGAACGAAAAGCTTTGGAATGCGGAAAAGATTTGTGGATTTCATTTGCAAAGTGAATGGAAATTTCTTTCCGTGCACTTCTTTACAAATTTGCAAAAGAAGTCGCTGTTGTCTTTCTTGAGGGCGACTGGCCTAAGTGAACGCCTTGGCTCACTCAGGCCCTCCGTGTGAGTGCGCGAGCTCACCGCAGCTTTCCTACCCCTCCCCTCCCTCTATACCAGACGCATTTATGGTTAACATCCTTGCATTTTCTCTTTATTTATTCCTCCTCTCCTGCAAAAGAAGTATCTACAAATTTAACTTGCAAAGACGTGCATGAGAATCGAACTCTTGTTTTGGACTAGGTGGCTCTTAATTATATGGATCAGTTAATAAATATTTTTAATAGGCTAACAACTTGCTGTGTTGACTTAATCCAGGAAAAACTAAAATTGTTAGAAATACAGAATAATGTTTTGTAAATGCTACGCATTTGAGTCGAAAATTAAGACCGAGCTATGAAAGTCATAATGCTAGCCGGTGTGCAACTGAAGACAACAGCATTCTCTACATTAGCAGTAATTAGGCACTTGCAGTGAAGTTTGGCCGCTCCAGCACAACGCGGCACCTTGTAAGCTGTACTATTCAAAATTTTCGCGATGACGTAAGCAGTCAGTGGAGCACTATTTACACCCGATAACTAAGCTAAGCGGAGTTAAGGAGAAAAAAAGAGTTATTGACAGTCCCGGTAACGAAACAGGGTGCTCAACTTCAACTTGCCAACAAACTTCATCTCTGTTCGAACTATGGACTGGCTCACCAACAGGCTTATATGCATTACTATGATTTCGTGTTTTACAATGTGATGAAGTGAGGTTTTCTAAGGCAGAGTTTGAATTTTGGTACAACATTCTGGTTGATAGAAGACACGACGTTACAACAAGCTGAAATCGGAGTCCTTCGGTTTCGCAAAAACTTTGAAATAGTCCGATAAACTCCATGCATGGTTTCTTCGCGAAGCGTATTTTACCACACAGCCGCCAAATTTCGACGGTTTTCATAGACTGCCATACTGCACAGTGCACATGCCCAATTTCGAACGAATTTTCAACAGCGAAAAATAGTACCGCTTATGCGCGATGTGGGGTTGGGTGTGTCTATTTGCTCCGGACATTTTTAATAACAGCCTCTGTGATAACGACGCTTCGGCATTGAAAACGCACATTTTTTCGGCATACTGCCCCAGGGACAAGGGGGATGATTTCCAGAACTCCTGGTTATGGGGGCGTATTTATTTATTTGGCGTGCCATTGTAATGTACCGAGCCATACTGGGAGAGGGGTGGGACGAAGAAAAGACGCAATTAATTACTCCTTGTTTTTTTGAGGACCGAAGTGCGAAGTGCGATACACAATATGCTGCTTATATTGTGTAAAGTAGGTCATCATCATCATCACCATCATCAGCATCATCATCACTCACAACTGATAAAAAATAGTGCTCATCACGAATAAAACAACAGAATCCTAGCGATTTCTTCGGCTATAAACTCACTTTCTGCTACAGCGGCATTCTCCCGCATAGCAGGCCGCCATCTAGATTTCGTTTGCTTGAGGGTTCCTCAAAAAAGTGCGCTCACCATTGACACGGAGGAATGGCCAAGAAGCCAGCGTTTATATAGCAATGCGAGTAACATAGCGTAGTAAGGATGAGGGACAAGTCGAGACAGGTCAAGCGCTTGTCCTGTCTGCCCAAAACTATTCCCTTCTGTAGCGTTTATATCGTACGGGCAGCGTTAGGGAATAAGGTGGGGGGGGGGGTGACAAAGAATAATGTAATTCAAGGGTTCGAGAAAAATAATGTATTGAACTAATACTTAAATGATAAAAATAACTGTGCAATAATACAGAAAGAAAGTGTTGAGCTAAATGTCGCTGTTTCGCCCGAAGCGTGATGCATTGGTGGCGATAGCAAAGTACTAATCTGCGATACGAAGTATGGTTTGTAGTTTTACCCGCCGTTCAAACTGCAGTGAAAATTCGCTTACTGATTACAATAGCAAGCATCGTGTCAGGTGCAAACTGGCAAACATGAAAAGATCTCGCCCGATGATCGCGACACTCGCTGTCACAATGTGATGAAGAGCGCAAACAGAGGAGAGCGAACGGTTCGTGCTGTCTCTCACTCCAACGCCTCTCCGAAACGTGAGATTACGCGTCGTCCAACGCTAGGCGCGCGAGAAGAAAGCATGCGTGAACCGGCGAGCCGTCTCGGCTGAACAACCCTTTGCACCCGCCGCAGATTACCTGGAAGATACGACACGTGGGCCGCGTGTGCGCTGAGCCACGCACGCAGTAGGGTTGGCAACTGTCCCTAAATTAGTGGAACAGTCCCGTCTTTTGAGCAAAGGTTCAGAATCCAGACTTGACCCAATCGGAATAACCAAATGTCGACCCCATCCTTTCTGCTACTGAATAAAGATCAACAAATCAGATTTTGTTGTGATGCCTGACAGTCGTCGGCATGTGCTCGTTGTCGTACCGTCGTAGTGATGTCGTCGTGGTGGTTCCGTAGTCGTCGTTCTAATTTCGTCATGCCACTCACGTCAGTCGTCTTCGTACCATCGTCGTCACATAGTTGTCGTCATCCCATTGTCGTCATGCCGTCGTTAAATGTCTTTGTTGTTCCATCGACGCCATTCCATCTCCGTCATTCTAGTGTAATCATTCGATCGTCTTTCGATCATTCGAGTCATTCGAGCGGTCTTCATTCCATCGTGATTACGCTGCCAATGGCATACCGCCCTCGTCACGCCATCGTGGCCGTGCCATCACTGTAATTCAAGATTCGTCATCCGGTTCTCGTCATACACTCGTCACCATTCCGTTGTTCTCATGCCGTCGTTATACCGTATTCATCATATCAGATATGTCATCTCACTGTCGTCACGCTGCTGTCGTCATACCACCTTTGTCGTTCTATCGACATCGTTCCTTCTTTGTCAGTCCTGCGTTGTCACGGCGCCATCTTATTAGGTCATCCTCATGCCGTCATGCTAATGGGCGACATTGGCAACCGAGTACGATATTAAAGTGGGCCTATGGAGGAGGCAGTGTATGTCGCATAAACCCGAAGCAACGGAAACCTCAGGATGACAACTGCATATTTTAAATAAACGTGACTTCATCAATACGGTGTGTTGCTAAATTTCTTGAACGCTAATCGCCTTACCGTCGGCAGTCATCGTTCGATGGGTTCTGCGTAATTTCTTTTAGCCCAGGTGTATATATTTCTGGAACTTTATGTTCGTAGTTGTTTGGCCAGAGGCTTATGATGTTGTTTATTATTGTTTTTTTGAGGCTGTCCAACTTTGTATTATTTCAAAATATTTGACTCAGACGTTCTTGGAGCATTATGTTCCTTTCTTTCGTGTGTCATCAAGCGTGCCTTTTAGTCAGTCTAGTAGGTTGCGAGAAGTTGTGCGAAACACTAATATAGTGTATTTCTAGCATGTGAGAGGGCAACGACCAAGCTACAATCATTTCAAATCATTCCAAGTTATTTCCAATTCGACGCGTCCAACAGGTCGTTCAGGTACGAGATAAGACCTTATTTTTAAAATTCAATACTTGTGCAAATCAATGTTGAAGTAGCCGCTGATAACGCAGTTACTGCGTTAAGGTCTTCTTGGTTCTGAGGCCCGATGAGTCGCTTTGATGTGGCCGGCTGAAGATTATCCTTCTCTCACAGCAAAACGTTTACAACAGATGTCGCGAGCGAACTGATGCTGTACCACCAACGAGATATAAGAGAAAGAGAAAAATACTTATTTCACTGTTATTTGCAGTGCTGATATATGGGGCGATTGGCGGCTGGGAATTGCGTAAGCTACTATAAAAAGAAAAGTTGTGTTAAGTTGCCGTTGAGACATCTTTGTCGGCCCTGACGACATCGATGCCTTCGACATTGTTTTCCACCAGCCACCTCATTCTTGTTGCACCCTCCATTGTGGGTACGTGCCATGTTTGAGGCTCATTGTCCTCATAATCATGCGCTCCTCTTTGGTGCCATCGACTGTTTTCACAAACATGACGACAAACAATTACACATCAGCACAGTGCGTCCTTGTCCGCTACAGTATTGCTTATTGTAGCCTTTGAGATACATGCACAGACGCCACCACATTTAAAGTCAATGTGCAGCGCAACACCTTGCAATAATTATCAAGCGCTGCTTGTGCCACAACCTTTTCAACAGGTTATTCTTTAGCTGAAGTTCCAAGATGTCAGTTAGGGATGTTTAAAAAATTACATTCTGTAGTTTTACGTGCAATAACCACGATATGATTATGAAGCACACTACGATGAAGGATTACGGATTATTTATTTATTTATTTATTAATCATACCCTCAGGGCCATTACGGCATTATAGAGGGGAGTGGTTACAAGCAAAAACGGGTAAATTCAACAAACAGGAGTTATTAGTGCAGAAAATTATGTATATGAATATGTATAAACAAAACTATTTAACAAATGGCACCTAGATATACAATGTTAGCTAAGGCATTTGTGAGTACAGGTTGAACAATATGAAAAAAAAGGTTCCTAGTTATACAATGTTAGCTATGACATTCTTGAATAATTGGTGATCTGCGATAGTGGTTATCGAGGCGGGGAGGTGATTCCACTCATTGGAAGTGCGTGGTACAAATGACTGCAAAAAAGCGCTCGATCTGCAAAATGAAATGTCAACCTTATGAATGTGGTCTAGTCTGGGTGATACATACGGAGGCGGAGAAATAAGTTTGTTGCGTAGCAGCGGGTGATGAAATAATTTATGAAAAAGGCACAAACGGAACAATTTTCGACGTGATAACAAGGACGGTAGGTTGAGGCTAGATTTCATGGCACTGATACTCGCGGTTCTGTTATAGTTAGAACGAATGAAACGAGTAGAGTTATTCTGAACCATTTCTAGTGAGTGTATTAGGTTTACTTGACCTGGATCCCAGATTGAAGCAGCGTACTCAAGTTTAGGTCGTATTAGAGTTTTATAGAGGATTAATTTTAAGGAAGAAGGTGCTTTGGAAAAGTTGCGTCGTAAGTAACCTAGCATTCTGTTAGCGTTACTTATTATATGGGTGATGTGAGTATTCCAAGTAAGATCAGAGGTGATGTGAAGGCCAAGGTACTTGTAAGTTGTTACCAATTCTAATGGAGTGTTATTAAGGGAGTACACAGGTAGTTCACTGGTAGTTCGAGATACACGCATGAATTTACACTTGTTAACGTTTAGTTCCATTAACCATGAATTGCACCATGCAGAAATGGCGTTAAGGTCAGCTTGAAGCCTGGTAACATCCTCGTCGCGAGTTATTTCGGTGTAAATTACGCAGTCGTCAGCAAATAGGTGAATTTGAGATGAAACACAGGAAGGTAAGTCGTTAATATATATGAGAAATAGGAGGGGTCCAAGCACGGAGCCTTGTGGTACACCTGAATAAACAGGACTCAGATTAGATGTTGCTTCGTTAGCTGAAACGAACTGTGAACGATTAGTGAGGAAAACTTCAAGCCAGTACAGAATTTTAGGCTCAAGGTTTAGTTGTTGCAGTTTGTAGATTAATAAGCTATGGCACACTTTATCGAACGCTTTTGCGAAGTCCAAAAAAATTAGATCTGCAACTGAAGAGTGGTCAAGCAATAGGTTTAGTTTATGCGTGAATGATACTAGTTGGGTGTCACATGAGTATGTTTTGCGGAAGCCGTGTTGAAACTCAGAAAAAAAGGAGTTTTCTTCTAAGAAGTTGGCGATATGAGAAGACAGAACATGCTCGATAATTTTGCATGGTATACTCGTTAAGGAAATAGGCCGATAGTTCAGTGGGGAATGTTTAGTACCTGTTTTGTAGAGTGGAATCACCTTCCCCACCTTCCAATCAGCAGGCAGTGAACCATTGTCAAGTGATTGCTGGAAAATCTTTGCAAAACCGACCAGAATAATGGAACAATATGTGCTAGTGTTTTTTAGAAACTTAGCGTTAATTAAGTCACAGCCAGGAGCGGATGAGAGTTTCAATGAGGCGATTATTTTTTCTATGCCAACGGGTTCGATTATTAAAGGGTGCATTGCGGCGTAGTCGTAAGATAGTGTAGTTGGGCGTGTTACATGAGCGTGTTTAGAAAAGTTACGCGCAAAAACGTCATTTAATACAGATGCGCAATCGGCAGGGGCAATTGCAGTATCGGTGCTATCAACAAGGGTTATGGCGTCGTCATGTTTTGGGTTAATAGTGCGCCAGAACTTTTTCGTATCAGTAGTTAGCATGGAAGGCAATGTGTTATTTAAAAAGTAATCTTTAGCTTGTTTAAGCGCTGTTATGTAGTTATATGTAGCGTGTTTGTAAGCTGCCCATCTTTGAGCGTTTCCAGATGTTTTGGCTAGTCTGTACGAACGTTTCTTTTTGTTCGAAAGGCGCTTAATGTGGGTGTTGTACCAGGGAGCGTTATCATTACAGGAAAAAGTGTAGGTAGGGATAAATTTTCTTGTTAGTTCACGAATTTTAGTAACAAACATATTCCAGTTCATTTGAACGCTGCGGTTATCGAAATCAGTCAGGAAAGTATCAAGGAATATACAGAGCTCGTTGTTAATTGATTCAAAGTCAGCTTTCTTATAGTCGTGAATTGTCTTGATCTTTTTTTCTGATTTCGGTCGTGAAATGTTGATGTTGAAATGGATAAGGGAGTGATCGCTTAAGGATGGTAAGTAAGTAATGTTCGAAATAAAATCGGGTCGTGTTGTTAACAGAAGGTCAAGGGTGTTGGCGACTTGTGGTGTGATTCTGGTGGACTGGGTTATCAGTTGATTGAAAGAGAACAGTGCGCACAAGTCAAGAAAATCTTTTGCTAACGCGGAGAACGGTTGTATCACGATGGGTTCACTATGCCAGACTATGTTTGGAATGTTGAAATCACCTAGTAGAAACAAGGGTAAGGAAGGATAGCGAGCTACGACGATATTAATTGTCTTGTAATTCGTTAGCAAAAGAGGCAACGTCAGTAGGAGCGCGATAACATACGCCCATTATAATTTTTACGTAGTTTATTTCGATAATTGCCCAGACTATCTCCAAGTTAGTAGCCATAGTAATATTTTCGACCACCTGGGGTTTTTTAGCCGGTTAGTGGTTTTATTGATGTATGTTTTTTCATGGCAGTATAACCGGTGCTACATTCGGGAATTATCATTATTTAATTGCTATTATGCCTTTAGTAGCGTTATCAGAGTGTGTGCGTCTCCGAGAACTAAAACTTTCTTCTTCGATCTTAATTCTTACCACGACGCTTTCTGTTAAGACATGGCAGAAGACTTGGGAATTCGTTGTTCACAAGGGCACAAATGGCTGATTATCCAAAATGCCAGAGACTATTGATGAATGCCTCATTCATTCTTGGAATTCTGTATTTTTGGTTTGTATGTTACAGCAAACGTTGGAAAGCGACTTCAAAATTAATCCAGTCAGTATGGGGTACTTTGACGCGAGAAAATGCACTTGCCGTACGACCTCAATTTTCATTTTGGCTTGCGTAGAAATGCTGAAACACCGGGAACAAAAAAAAAAAATAAAAACCTTTCAGGAACAGATAATTCGCGTACGCGGAATAAACTAGGGCTCTATCGATGCTCTTATTTGTTTTTGTTTTTCTCCTTGATTTTTGTTCAATTTCACCTGACTGATGACTTCTGCTGCGTTTTGTGTAAGTGCTTCCCTGTATCAGAAAAAAAAAGTGCGATAGCCCAGTGGTTAGCGCGCGCAGCGGCTAAGTGCACATTGCTACAGCGGCATGAGTTGGAATTCACATGGCAGTGGTTATGGAAAATCTTTTCTTTTCTCTTTACCCTATGACCATGGTGAAGCTGAGGATGAGGAGCCGGCCTGACGACAACAAAATTACGTCGATGGAGAGAACCGTCGTCGTCGGCGTCACGCAATGGACGGAAGACGGGCTGAACGGACAGAAAAGGCAAACTCAGTTTCGAGCACTGAACGACGGTCGCAAATAATACGGAGGGATGGCAACGGCTCTTTAGCATTCAGATGATGGCAAGACGTAACCTCGAGAAAATGTGTTATGTCATATCATTGTGGAGCACCACGTTCGCTTGACGTGTGAATCAAGTAACTGAGCATGTGTTGGTGGGCTAGTTGGTTAAGCATGTTTACAAAAACGGCGCCGAATAAAACAACAGACGACGAAGGGAAACACGAGACAGCACGTAGGCGCACTAACAACTGAGTGTTTTATTTCTTGACATAGTAATATATAACTGCTGTCAAAAAACCAACAAGAACTAAACAGGGCAGTCATCTGCATCGCACAAGGAAGCAAAGATACAGAATAACATTTTAAGAGTCACTCTCAAGATATGCCAGTTCCTTTGTCGAAAGCGACACTGAGGCTTCACTGATACATTCAAGACCTCGCTTTTTTATCTCAAGCGCACAAGTGCATCCCAGATTTCGATAGAACCATTGTTCTGTACAGAGCTGACCATCAACTCACAAGGGAGATATTGGAAGCGCTTGAGATAAAAAAGCGAGGTCTTGAATGTATCAGTGAAGCCTCAGTGTCGCTTTCGACAAAGGAACTGGCATATCTTGAGAGTGACTCTTAAAATGTTATTCTGTATCTTCGCTTCCTTGTGCGATGCAGATGACTGCCCTCTTTAGTTCTTGTTGGTTTTTTGACAGCAGTTATATATTACTATGTCAAGAAATAAAACACTCAGTTGTTAGTGCGCCTACGTGCTGTCTCGTGTTTCCCTTCGTCGTCTGTTGTTTTATTCGGCGCCGTTTTTGTAAACGTGTGAATCAACTCGGCCACAAATTTGAAACTGCATGCTTTAAGTTATCGCGGCACCTGGATGCTATGTAGTCTCCCTTAGATCAATATTTTCGAAGAATAATTCGAAGCGCTGTCGTCACCTCTGCCTGGCACCGTGGAGGAACGTTGCAAGTCAGAACTCTTTAGCGCAATCTGTGCGCTATCAAGGCGAGGACAGGGCCATAGCGCCTCCGCATAAGCTGCTTGTTGTCGCCATAACTGACATACATCGGATATGGTGACAGCGCAGGAAGTAGGCCCGGCGGTCCGCCTGATTTTCCGGCCCACTGCACATTCGCCATCCTTCCGTTTTGCTTTTTCGCGAGGCTTGCGTGGTCTAGACCTGATTGCGACGCTGCTTTGCTTGTGTCAGCCAGCTGCTGCAGGAGAACTAAAGTTGGCCGGATGTGCGCGGAAAAGCTCTTCTATTTTTTTTTTCGTGCTTGTGCGTATCAACCCATCTTGAAGACAACCCGCAGCCGTCTTCAACAAAAGAGCCTTTTCCCGTCAAAACGGCTTCCTTGCTCTTCTTCCAGAGTCGCACGCATTTTTTCACGGTCGGTTTCGCACTGAAAATGAGTCTCGAAATTCTTCGCGCCAACGTGTATTAAGAGTTTTTCATACGTTTTAAAAGCCGATTTTTATGAGGTTGCCAGCAAACATCCAATTGACATTAGAGGTGTAACTTTGATAATTCGAATCTTGGATGAGTATACTGGTGCATGATAAAATGCGATGTTTTCCTTCGTCCACTCTTGTTGCGAATGTTGTCCTGCAAAAAAAATATTATGGTGTCTCGGATCCCCTATACTTAATAATTAGAGACAGTCGTCCCAGAAACACTTGAGTGCCTCGGAAAGTATGCTAGATTCTCTCTAGCTGTCATGAACGCAGAGGACAGATGTGTGAAAAGCGGATCCAACCAGGAGCTGCTATGCTAAATAAAAATATTACCGTTTTCTCTTTATGTATTTTGGGTTCCGGTGCTCATCGCCGCCACTCGACGGTGTTCTACTTCCCGTTTACGAGCCAGCATGCATTCGCATTCTAAACCACGTTTCTCGCATTCCAAACCACATTCTTGCTCCGCTCGACGGTTCTTCAGATTTCTCTTCCGCAGTCTGTACCCACTTCGACCCCATTGTGTTTGCGTTGGAGCTCGAGTATCCGCTGAATGTATAATGCCCCCGGTTGCCCGGGCTACCTCTGTTTGTGATATCTGCGGGACCAGTTCATCGTGCAAGACAGCAGCCAGCCGCCGCAAAGTGGGGAGAAGAGGCAGACAAAAAAAATCGCCTTAAAAGCATGCATGATTCGGTGTCTGTCAGAGGCCGAAGCTTTTAAAAAAAATTAACAGGTGGTGTGCTACTTCTCTGCGCACATACGCGTGACGGCCGCTATATATAACGCCACTGCGATCCGCGCCGCTTTCTCCTGTCACGGCCTCCGGGACGTGAGTGCCACTTTCGCCTGCCCCAGTGGCAGAGGCACTCCAGTAACCTGAACTCAGGTAACATCGCAGCGTGTCCAGATCTGCAGTGACTCAAGCAAGCAGAACTCCTACAGCCGCGAAGCAGTATACTTTGTATATGGCTAAATCAAAAGTTTTCAGAAATACATATAGCAGCGGTGAAGACTCGCATTGGTGAATGGACCCACACAGAACGCATTCATACTCTCAGTTACGAAGTGGACAATTCAGCGACCATTTCGTAACGTGCCTCTAAACAAGTCCTTTCGTCGTTCACTGGCTTCATTTAAAGATCGCCATAAAGGAAGTCAGTTTAACTTTTCAGCGAATACTTTTACGTGATGATGTAACTGACAGCGAAAGAAAAGAAGCCCTCATTAATGAAGCGCTGTCAAGGCAGCCAACAATGTGAGCCCCGGTGAACCATCAACTTCGTAAAGAGAAAATGCGTTGCCGCTTTAGTTCGCTTTGGAAACTACCGCGTCAGCCCGGTGTTGTAAACGAATTTAGCCGCATGGAAGTCACCCTCCTATACAGAGCAGGAACGCGATCGGCCTAGCCTGCATGGAGGTATTGATTTTCTTTTAGTGCGCAGCACTTTCTTGAAGGAAGCTGTCATATCCACGTCCCTTCTTTGTTGATGATCGGCTTACATGGCTAGGCGGGCATTACCTGGGAAAAATTCTTCAACAATAACTTCGCTAACGGACTAAAATTTGCTAATTAACTTTTTTTCAATTGGCCACGTTGAGTGATACACATGACGTATTACTGAAGTTACGTTTATCACAGCTCCGTTTTTTTTTTAGATTAGGGGATATGGTCGGCAACATTTTACTGCGGCACGCCTCTATGCAAAAAAAAAAAGAAATGTCTTCTTGCTCATTTAATATGTCGGTCTCACTTATAAACCAATTTCGTGAAGTTTACCACAAGAATCGTTTTAAAATATTGGCTGGAAACATCGCCAAATCAGCTACGAACACTGTGTCAAAAGAGGAGCCATGTAGCTGGGCACTTTAGAGGCAAGTTGTAAATAGGAACAGTAGTTCATCATGTTAGACGGCTACTTGGTGGCGGTACTTATGGCGTTGTCACGACACTCAAAAACAGCGCGTATGTAAGGCCCTAAACACGAGAGTCGCAACGCGGCATTTCTTCAACATTTGCATCTGCCGTTCTCCCTCTGCGGACAGCGGAGCCGTCTGCCGACTACACCGCCTTGGTACTGTGCGTCGAAGCTCGTAACGGCTACACAATGGAAACGCTTTCCCTTTCCACCTCCGCCAGCAGCACACCCGCAATAACTCATCGGCTCGCGCATCGCAGATCATTGTTCTCGTTTACCAACGCTCCTCGGCGTGCTTCGATGCGAGAATTAGCATTTGCGAAGAACTTGTTCATAAATGTGCTAGGACACTTTATTAACGACTCACAGATAAAGTGACTGCGTCAGGGGTGAGCCGCATATGCTGTGCAGGAAAGCGAGTCTTGCTTGTGGGGAGTGAAGGCGGGTACTATGCAGCTATTGTATACATATATCGATGTACAGGGTGTTCGAAATTAAACTTTATGGTTTTCGTAAAATTAGGCACTGGGATTCGCACGAAGACCACGTGTGCAAATAAGTTATGTCGCCAAGAGGGCACAAAGTGAGATAATAATTGTCGCTGTCAGCAGCCCAATGAACTAAATGTCCCCTTCTCCTCTCGGCTGGTGAAATAAAAAATTGAAGAATATGGAACCGTTGTCGCAACACGTGACCACGCAGCCTGTAACTGTGGCGGCAGCTGCCATGTCGAGACAATGGCGCGAGCGGAGGAGCCAGAGGGCAGTGCGCGTGCGTAACGGTGACTAGACAAGCGGGCATGGTCCTTGCCTGGCGTACGCAAATAAAGTGACTGCTGATTTCCAAGTATTGTGTGTTTTACTGAAATCAAGAGCAACAACTGCACGACACACCACTCTGTCATATCTTGATTTTGCCAGCTGAGAGGGGAAGGAGGACGGTTATCGTCTTTCCCTATGCATCCGCCCTGTTGTCAGATTGAACGCCGCACGCAACAGTCGCGTCACATCAGGGAGGAGCTTTGCGCCGATCCTCACTCTCTTGCATGCGTAATCACGAGAACGACAGTTAAAATCTGGAGTCGGATATCTCAGAGCACAGACACGCTTGAAGAATTCTTCCAAGTGAAACTGTGCAAACATGACTGCGTCTAACTTTTCAATAAAAACATACGCACCTACTGCCGTCAATAAAAAGTTAATTATTGAATGTTAGTTCGTTCGGCTACTGACAGCGATAATTATAATCTAACTTTGTGTCCCCTTGGCCTCATAACTTATTTGCACAGGTTGTCTTCGCAGGTCTCCCAGTCCCTAATTTTAAGAAAAGCGTAAAACCTAATTTCGAACACCCAGTATAATGGATGCGAATGAGTTGGAGCAGCTGCAATCGCCTACTGGTTGCATGCTTAACTACGCTCCGTAGTTTCAACCGAACGTTATTTCGGTGCCTGCCAATCTCAAAAAGTCTGCGCAGGCCAGCTCGCAGAGACTTGTATTGTAAATAAAATATATAGGAAGGCAAAATAAAAGAGTCAAGTTGGAAGTGACATCCTGGAGGCGTTGCACTCACCCGGACGCGCGAGCTCTCCTTATATTTTCTGTGAGGAATTAATAATTTTGCTGCGTACGTTCGATTTCGTTCCTGTTACTATGGCACAGCAGTTATTGCATGAGAAATGCCTAACTACGACGTGGATCCTTCATTATCTTCTCTGTGTAACGAAACAGGTAAAGAGAGATATACAAACACTTCAGTCAATGTGGGCCCCTGCGTGCTATACGCGTTATTTTCATGAAGCCAAAGGGCGGAAATTGCTGTGTCAGGAAAGGAGGCAAAGAGAGTAAACAATTTGCGTCTTTAATACCGAGTTCAGTTACAAAAGGTCGTGCCTCTTGCAAATTTATTTGCTTTTCTTTGGTTGGTAGCTTGCGGGGCATCGGGCTCTCGCGGGCTCTTGCGGCCATAGCGTTGTGTTGCCGGGGGTTCCGTGTGCCTCTACTCCTTGCCTGGACGTGGTGGAATCGGGTCATAAAACACTGTCGCTCTGCTGACATCCCGCCCACGGGAAGGTCGACAGGCCTTCCCTATTGGCCGACATTTTGGTGGGATTCGGGCCCTGCTTGCGTGCACTCCGTGTACGCGCGGGCATGACGGGGCCTGGGGAGACTACGTCGGGGCGTCTTAAGGTGCGTACGTGTTCCTCTCTGCCGGCCTCCTTTGTGCGCCGATGGTTACTTCGGCTCGTCGGGGTCCCGGCTTCGGCGGGCGCGCGCACTCTTCTGTCGTCTTGATGTCCTGAGGTAGCGTCTTTCGATCGTGCCCCCGTCTGTTCAACAGCCTGTCGTTTCTTTCTATTTCCTTTTGCTCTGATGTGGGGCGCGCGATGGCAGGCGCTGACCGAAGGATAGGCAGCCTCTTACTGCTGGGCTCTTTGTTCTTTGTTCTCTCTGTCGCGGTGCGCCGCTAGCGTCCACCGGCGACCATTTGGCAATGTTTTGTGTCTTAATTAGCTTCAGAATCGGACGTGATGTTAAAACGTGTGTTTTTATTGAATTCTATCTCAATAAATGTTCTTTGTGGCTTCTGGAGAGGTTTGCCTAGGGTCTCCCTTGCTGCGCGCGTGGTCTCGCCTTTCCCTAAGCTGGGGCCGGCGGGGCGCGTGCGCGCGCAGCTGCGCGTCGGCACACGGGGCAGGGTCGGAGCAGGCGCAGACGCGGTGCCCGGCACGCACGGCAGCTCGGAGTGCTCGAACCCGCGGTGGTCGTCCGGCGCGCGCGATATCGGAGTGTGCGCGCCGTGAGCATAGCGAGGAGACCAGAAATTGGCGCCCCACCTTGGGCGCCACTTTGTGGTCTCCGTCTATAGCGGTGCTCCGCCGGGAGTCACCTAGGCCACCGCGCGGGTCCGAGGATCCGAGCCCCTCAGGGGGACGATCAGCTCAGCCGCGTGTGTAGCGTGTGCGCGAAGCGGACGCTCGTTAGGGTCTCCTCTGGGAGCAAAACAGAGCGCCGCAAGGAGAAGGCCCAGAGTACAAGGAAGGCGTTTATTATACGATCACCTTGGCGTTCAGGATAGCTGTTACACTCGTATCGGCGTGGGGCCCGTGAGCGGAAGCTCCCGCAAGTCAAGGGTGACAGTATCTCAAAACGCGGTAACACGCCGCTATACGGGAGGATGGCTCCCAACGACCGTGCTACCAGGGCAAGGTTCCTTCAGCTCGGAGTAGCCTCCGAAGGCGACTCAGCGCAGTACGACAAGCGAGCCGCGCCTCTTTGACGTAGCCTTCAGAACAGGAGCAGCGAATAGGTACGCAACCGCCTCAGGTCGAGAACCTTCAGCAAGACCGGCCAACCATAGGGGTGACCGGGAGAATCGGAAGTCAGTACGCACGGTTTCGCTGTCCAAGAGCTTCTCCCCGCGTTGCTGCTCCTCAGTCGACTTGTGCCGCCAGGAAAGAGGGAACGCGGGTTCCCACCCAAACAGACCAATCGGATGAGCGCCTGGACCGTTCGGGGGCGGACAGCAGCAAGTGTTTTACGGTCCCGCTGCTTTTCATCGCCCTCGGAGGAACAAGAGAGAGAGGGATAGCGGTGGACCGCGCGCGCGAAGTTTGAAAGCGACCTCGCCGCGAGGCGGCTCCTATGCCCAAAACGTGCTGCGCTATGGCGCTGCAACGAAACGGACTACACAGTCCCCACAAGCTTCATATTGTTACGGAAGGATAAAAGAATAGAAAGGAAGAAGGAAATCGCGTGTTGTTGCTGGTCAGCCATCTTAACGACATTGACTCGGCTTGTATAGATATTGTAAATACAGTCTGTCTATATTCCCAACATCCCCGCAACAATATTATTTAGCATAGGCTTCCTTGTTAGATTGCAAGCCGGGAGGCTTGCAAATATTCAAAGTGTATAGAATCATTGCTTATAGGTCTTAAATGCAAGCTCCATTTGAAGGCCGGTTACAGTTTCAATAAACACAAGCACATACCGCTGGGTAACTGCGATTAGAATGTCGTCCCAGCCAGCGAAGGAGCTAAGCAGTGGAGAAGCGATCTCGCTATGTCACGGTTATCTTTTTTATTGAATTCACTGATGCGTGACACATATACCGAACATGTACTTTTCAGATTAAATAAACAGAAAATTAAGTTGAGCTGCATTAGTGAACGACGATTTCGCAATAGCAACAAAGCAACTCTTAATGTGAGATGAGGCTTGGTAAGCCGAAAAAGACGCATAAATGAAAGACGGGTGGCGACGTCGCTTCCAAGTTCCCGTACCAGCTAGCCATCACGTCATAAGTTTAGACAGCGTCTCCTCGGGTCTGCTTAATTGTATATTTATCGGTAAAAATGGACTACATTCTGTTATGAATAAGCTAGAGAATGAACTTTGGTTCTTTCGAAAACTTCTTCTTCATGTAAAAGGCCGAAATAAGATATAATACTTCAAGATCCGTGACGTCACACCGACGTACCGACGCATACGTTCTGGCATGAAATTGAAAAATAACAAACTTAGCCTTTAGTTTCTCTTGTGATAACTGACCTCTAAGTTAACGAAAAGAGTGTCTTCAAATAATATTTTACCAATATAAACTAATTGAGTGTCTTGTTAGCGTCCCGGGATTGAAGTATATGGTAAGCACGAAAAAACATGACGACGGAGCTCTTCGCGCTTCGCTTATGCGAAGCTTAAGTAAAAGAAAATAATTATATAATGGTTGCGCTGATTGAAAAGTGAGAGAGAAAAATAAACTAATAATAGCGTGAATGCGATCTATTCCATATTCCGTATTGAAATCTATTTGTACTGACGTCGTGACTGCAAGGGCTCTGCAAGACTAATGGTGCTTATATCACCCTTATACATTTCCCTCATATACTGAAATTTTAGTTTTTTGTTTTTGTTTTCGTTCAAGGAGAGCCGGGGAGAGAAGGATGAGACAGTCTAAAGAAAGGCGCAAAATCAACAGATGACTGCCGTCTTTCGATACCTTTTCCGTTTATCGCGGCACGAATGCTAGATGAGAATCGATCGCCGAGCCCACGGTGGCAAGCATCGCACTGCGCTTCAGCTGAAGAAACAAATTAAGAGAGTGGGTCGACGGTATCCGGTATCGTGCGCTACTGTAAAAACGTAAACACGGCCTGCCTTTTCTACCTTGGTCCTGCATGTCTCGTTCTCCCTTACGCAGTTTAAAAGAGGAAGCAGCGATGGTTTCGCGTGTATCGAATGAAAATCAGTAACGTCGCAGTACAACGAGGTGCCTCAGATATTTCCTATAGTAGTGAATAAATATATGTAAAATCTTGTTTTGCGGTATGAAACCTTTAAGTACTATAGACCAAGCATATTTGTTGTTGCTGGCGTTGTTTCGTCGTCGTCTTCTTTATCACTTTTGATGTCTTCCAGTGCTGATTATTTGTTTTCTTTATTTTCCAAGAGCTTTTAAACTTCAGTGTCGTCAGTCGTCCTCTTAAATAAAAGATACGCTTTCTCCTGTTTCAACCTTGCGTCGCCTATAACTTATACTATTCTGCGGTGTATGTGAAGCGTTTAAATCGTTATGGAAGCGCTTAAATTGGTAGTAACTTTTATTACACTCTTTGGTTCGAATCGCTCTGCATGCAAATATTTCCTTACTTTTGGCGTTATATTACATTCTCCGACCGCGTAAGAGACTTTGCACCCACCTTCTGAGGGAAAAAGAAGAGAGAAAATTAAAAACAAGAACAAGAAGAGGAGAAAGAAGACGGAAATGCGGCTAATGTTGTTTGCTCTACAGCGATAACATAAATTACACTCTGCTCGCCCCCCCCCCTCCCCCCCTCCAAAAAAAAGGGGGGGGGGATTCTGGCTTCACCACTATCACCTGAAGCAAGAGCTCACGTGCAATACAACGAGCCAGCACACCAACGTATTTCGTTTGCAGTGCAAGCAAGGACGTTAAACACGCACCGTGCACACGCTGGGAGACCAGCAACATCTTGGCTTCTTCCGAAAATCGAATCGTGTTTACGCTGTGATTTGCCTCTCGGATTGAATGTCGTCCCCAGCGAGTGGGCGGCCTTGCGTGATGCGTTCGCACAACAGTGGATACTTTGTGTGTGTATGGTTCTTTTTTTGTGTGTGTATACTGATTTTCTACTCCGGCGAAAAAACAAAAAACAAAATGAATAAAAAAAATGAAGGGATACCATTTCGCTTTCGTTCTTTCTACAACCTTCGCTTTCTTCGCGCTGTCTCTGTAGAAGCAGGCTACACTTAATAGTTTCCACATTCATGTTAGTGGCGAAGCATGTGTAAGCCTTCCCTCTATTTCTCTCCTTCCGAAGGAGATTGCCTTCCTATCGCATTAATTGCATTTTTCTCCCCTACGCAGAAAAATGCAATTAATGCTCAGCTCTGACCTGACAGCACAACTCTGGGCCGTCCAGCGAGCCGAGGAAGCCGCTTCGAGACAAGGTCTCGGAACCGCGTCCGCGGCGGGTGCCCAGACCCACTAAAAGACGCCGGACTCAAATCTTGCTGATTTGAAATTAAAGTTTACGCTCTCTCTCTCTCTCTCCCCTACGCATGCTGAATTCTGTTGATTCTGTGCTTTGAGATAGCGGCGGAGTATATATATGCTGACTGAAAGAATTAAGGCACTTGGTTGATAGTCAGCGCTGTTGTCTGTGTTCCTCTCCTTGTCCTGTTTAGCGCTGTTTTACTACTCGTAATAGTTTCTCGTTTTTGATGATCCATTTTGACCGACTTCTTTGATGAAGCACGGGAAAATAAGCATTGAAATTTATCAGAATTCGTTTCACACTTATTCAGGCATCTCATAAACATCTCATAAATGTCATAATGGATATAACTTAGGCATTTTTGCAGGTTTATGGGAAAGTGTGGCTGGCGTGAAGCCCTAGCTACCGCTGAGATCTACTAACAAAGCATCAATCTGGGCGTGGTGTCTCTTGATTTATTTGCTTCTTCTTTTGCCATCTCACTCAATATGTTGACCTCATCTGTGCTGTTAGGAAGACTATAATATCAGTGTATACTGAACAGTACATAGATACAATAAGAGCTGTCTACCTTGTATGGTCTTGCTAACGGGTCATCAGTCCTTTCTACACTGTGGTGGTTTCCCGTAGGAATGGACGCCTCGGTAGAGCTATAGTCAAACCGCGCAATGCCGTGCACTTTCGACTGTGAATTCGCGCCCGACGGGAGACAAGTCTCTGACGTTGCAAGAGGGATTGCTGGTACGCTCTCCCAGTGGCGTCGGCAAACGATCCCTGAAAGCGGCACCAAATGTGCCTAAAGAAGTTGCGTTCACCACACGCACTCCGCTCCGCGCCATTTTTTTTTTAAATATTGCGCTACACAATACCACGTTGTTTTGAGCGGTTGATATGACATCGGGGAGCTGACCTGCATAACGGTGTTGCTAAAGGTGAAGCGGATTGGTATATTTCGGGTCACTGTTCCAGCACTTTCAACAGATTTTTGACCACGCGCCCATCATGCTAAATAAACGACCACGTGGGTAAAATGCTTGCGTCCCCTGGTACATCTAAGCCGCTAAAATTGATCGCACTTTTCGGCTTCATAGTGCAGTGGTAGCGCGCACTGCTTCATACTGCGGTTCGACTCCTCGGAGGGTTTGGTCAATGTCTTCTTTATTTTATGCTTATTTTATTGCGATGTCAATTATGTGGACACTCCAGGCGCGTTTCTGCCATCGACGTCGGCGCTGGTACGGCCGCTTGGCACAAAGTCCAAGGGCGATATGACATCGTCGCCGCTTAGTGACGTGACATCGTCGCTGTATGTGCGAGTGAAACCATGCGAGGGTGAGCCGACGATGGCGGCTCAATCTCACGCGCGCAAGGAAGGAAAACGGGGAGGAATAGCGCCTTCTTCCGTCGCCCCCAAGGCACCGGGAGGAGGGGAAGGAGAGGTGAGTGCGTTCTACACCGCCGGCTTCTGCGAATGGCGCGGCCGCGCGCTCCCTATGTTAAGTGTTATCTGCGACGAGTACAGAGTCTAGGTGCGCCGGGAGCTCATAGCTTCGTGCCGCTTAGTTTGAGTTGAAGCTAGAGGCAGCACGAAGTTCAATTCGCTCGCTCCTTACGCCAGTGTAACGAGTGTCCTTGCTCATCGAGGGAGATGTGTTCATGTTTGCCTGTGCGCGATAATTATACTAGTTAATTTAGTTATAGTATGCCTATGCTTACGAATTTATACGGCCGATAAAGCTACCATCCTTACTTCATATAGCTGCCCACTAATTTGCTATGGTAATCAATGCTTCACCTTTCGTGAGAAAGTGCCATTTTTTTTTTCAAGTAATCCCGTGGATGTTTTGTTGTCATTATTTGTTATCAAAGTGGGCTTCTCCGTGCTTAATAAGAAACGTTATGGAAAATGGGCGCCATCCTGAAGGTGAGGAACTATGATAACCTGGACAGTGTGGCACACATCACCTTAACAATCATGTGAGCCAATCAATTCGGCCTGCAAAAACAATGACCCCGCCTTTAGCTGTTCGCTTCCACAAAACCAGCACTCTCCTGGACTACATACCTTTTATTAGAGGCTAAGTTAATTTGCTTCTTGCTGCCCATATAGCGTGGAACACACTTAGATGTAACGCGTCTTCGCCGTGCTATCTGTTTTGTGCACACTGTGAAACTTTCTGAGGGAAATTCCTTGTCAGCATATTCGCTTTTTCAAACATTTATGAAGATACAGCGCATCGCTATTGATGTACGGTGCTCTCCGTCGACCGTTTGGCGCTGTGTAGGGTTACAAACCGGGTGCGCGAATGATTAACCTCCTCGACTAATCTTTTCTTTCGCTCTCATCCACACACCAAATGTATTGCGCACAGTGTAAAAAACTCACCAAAATGGCGAGGTATTTTTCTCTAATTATTAGCTTATGCATTAGGGAGAGAGAGAGAGAGAAGCTGCTCTACATTTGGGGAATGGGAAAGGTGGAGATGAAATCTAAGGAGCTCAATGTGCTCATACACGCCAAGGAACGTTCACTTAGCCGCAAGCGGTCGACAAGTCCAAATACTTTCAAGAAGCGCCGCACTGGCCCTGTAGATGCTAAGTAGGTCCGGTATAGGTGCCAGCATCTTTTCTTCTAATGAGGATTTTTCGTTTAAGAGGCTGAGACTAACTAGTGCGCGGAGCTTATGACTGACCGTTGAAATCTGGACAGTGGCACAGAAAATGCTTTGAAAGCTCGTCACAATTTAGTTAATGCATTAAAAGGAAACCATACTTGCGAGACCAGCACATCGAGTGCAGGGGAAGAGTATACTAGCCCTGTTTGGCTGCTTATGCAAATGACCTTGCGCATTAAGCCGGTATTCTACGCAATACGTTTCGGAATTGCAACACAATCATGCACAAACATATTTGTGAAAGCCGACAATATTGCCTGTGCGAGGCTCGAAGCCCGCGCTAGGGGCCGTATAACGTAAAACTATTCGAATATGTTTTTATTCCAATCTACTGACGTCAAATTTGCGTAACCTCTAACGCAAGCATCGGGCAGTCACCCGCGGGGTTGTCTGATCAAACCAATCAAACGCTCTCCTCGTTCATAGGAGGTCACTATTGTTTGCTTGAAAAACGAATAACATTGCCTACACTGAGCGGCTTGTCTGATCTAATTGGCTCACAAAAGGCGAGGAGCACACTCAAATGGAGAGGGATTCGATAAGGCCGAGCCAGTGCACTGAAAATAGATAACCGGATGAAGAGAGTGATGCCGCAGTCTGTGATCGGTCCGCTTTCTCTTACTTAGCTTGCGGTGGCTCCTCGACAATCGGGGCGGCATGCAACGGAAGCTTAAGAATGACGCTAAAACGTATTATCAGCAAAGAAGAATTGGCAGAATGAGGTTGTAAACGTGCCGAAAGATCTCCAAAACGTTACATGGCCACGCACAAAGATTTATTACACGCAAATAAACCCATGCTCTCCGGCAGGTGCGAGTAGCCAATGCCTCAGCGATCGGCGGCAGCCATCTTTTATTCCTTTAGGAACGGGACAGCCTGCGGATATTGAGAAGAAAATTTAGTTTTGTTCAGCATATTAATGCATCTTTAACGCGTACACGTAGCTTTGACGCCATGAGTTTTTGCGGTTTTGTGACGTCGCATTACAGGCAGGTTAAGTAGGCGCAGCCGCAAAACGTTTCACCGATAGCCGAGGGCTATTGGCGAAAAGGCATCGAATAAGAGATAATTATTTTTCTTTTGCTCGGTCAAATTATGCATAATCAGTGCGTACACGTCATATCAGATGGGGAGCTATCGCGGTTTTCGTGACGTCGCGTGACAGACAGGTGAAGGGGGTGGTCCAAAAAGTTTTTGACCAATCCCGGTGGACTGATTGCGGAATTGGAATAGAAAAGTTTGGAATAGTTTTACGTTATAGCGCCCCACATTATCGTTGGTGGCGCTGGTCGACACTGGGAGAACAATGTTTAAAAAGCCACAAATGTATTCTTTCTTATTCTTTACACAACCTATTCTCTTATACTGTGCACACTGTAATGTAAAATGTGACAATATATATTCAGAACTTTTTTCTCCTAAACGTTTCACCGGGAGGCGAATTCCAAAGCTTTTCGTTCGCAAGTGTTCTTTACGATTGGCCGACCGTCCTCGCTAATAATATGTCCAGCATCAGGATTGGCTGGAATTTGATCTAGCGAACAATTCTAGCGTAAAAATGCTTTGCGAATACGGGCCATGGTCGGTGCCCGTGTTTTTATTCCAACAACAGCTCTTATGTCATTTTCACGCGCTCGTGTGCAGTACAGGCATTTTAATTATAGCAACACTAATAAAAACGCGTACATATAGGTTGCTTTACGAGCTACTCGTAAAGCGAACATATCTATATGTCTTTTTTCTCTTTCACTGTGCCACGTTCCCCCCTATCGCTGGCATAATACTTTATCAAAAAAACGTCCCCTCTTTTAGCGTCCTGGGTACGTCACGTCAATTTCAGCGTTTTGGTTCGGCGTTTGCGAGAGACACAAAAGGGTGTGCACAGGTCTCGTCCCCGCTCATTTTCTGCTGCCACGGGAGTGCTGAGCCGTGTCGGTGATGCGTGGAGCGTGCGTGCCGGCACCCTATCGTCGGTGTGCGCATCCTTCGCGGCAGCTGACCAACGAATCAGAGGGCGTCGCTCCTCGGCGAAGTTGCGCATTGCCAGAGGCGCTGTCATGTGCACGCGGGAGGTTGATCCGCCGCGCTTCCAGGGCCGCTATTTTGTAGCGATGCCTTATTCTATGCAATTGTTATCGTCCACCACACACGGCCGCCTGATCGCCTTGATAATGTGGGCAGACCGTCGCTCTGACCAGTGGCCAAGCGTGAAAAGCCTGAAAAAGCATAGAATCGGAAAAGGCATCGCTACAAAATACCGGCCCAGCCGGCCTTTTGGAATTTCGGGAGAACAGGCCGGCGGCACGCGCCGCGGGGCAAAAGCGCTACCAGTGGTTCGCGATTTAACGGTAAAAAAAAAAACAACAACCCGAGCATAAGCGTGGCCGTCCCACGTGGCCTGACACCGTTCTTACGGCTCTCCGTAGCGGCTGCTTTCACGACCATAGGCGCACGGCATTAACTCGAGAGCGCCCCCTCTCACGGTACATTTCCGCAGCTGGTGGCTGCACAGTTAGGCGTGTGCTCGCGTTACAACGCTTCGCTCCTGGTACGGCGCATAGAATTAAAAGAAACTTGTTTTTCTAGCCTTTTCTGGCAGGAAAATTGTTCGCGAAAAGTGGGGATCAAGTTTCATTGCGAGTCAGTGGACAAACAGAGATATCTTGATTGTGAGATGCGACTGCGAGCAACGAGCTTATTCTGAAGACATTACGAGGGCGACAAGGATTACCACCGCTCATAGAGGGCCGCGGCTGAGTTTCTAAGCTTATCTCTATTACATAGAAAACTGCATGTTCTGAATTTGTACTAAAACAGTTGCTCGGTATTTCAAGCAACTAGGACTTAAGGGATGTGTTTGTGCTACCCAACTGTGGATCATCTTAGTGCTCACTTGTAGTGTATGCTTTTTTCTAACCAAGAATGAATACCTCGCAGAAGAAGAAAATTTTTCAGCAATGTTGTGGAATGTATTTGGCATCAAATGTATCACTTCGCCGATATTCTTCAGCCAGAAGCATTTGCATGCGTTACGTTTACGAGCGAGGTTATCGGCAATAAAATATGACCCTTCAATACCTCCAAGGAGTTTCCGCTCCTTTTTCTACTCAGAGAATCACGTAACGCTAGGACAGGCCACTGCCCACTATACATCATCGGGATGTCATGGTTCTTTTTTTATTATTATTATTGCTGATGTGACCGCCGCTGCTTCGGATTACTAAGATAACGATTTTCTAAACTCTGAGGATCTTGCTCAGCTTATATTTGAGTTACTACAGGTGAATTAAAATAAAGCTTTCTTCTCCTTATCCTTCCGGGTTTTGCACAGCTGCCGTTGGGTCAGTCGGTATTTCAGTGGACATAATTGTGGATAAAGATACGAAGTTTATATGTCGGTGCGCCCAATGTACGTATACAAGCAAACGAAACCTTATATAACACCTAATGCTGCCCGACAAAGTAGTGCCAGTCAGCGTTGCGGCGGTACCACTCAGGAATTGGTATGACTCCGGAATCATTACACATTTTCGCGGCCCCGGAATGTAATGGGAATCGAATTACGTCTTTTTCCGAAAATAGAACGCTCTTTCGTCTACGCGTTGTTTTTTTGTCAAAATATGCCGAAGAACCAACCAGCCCACGTTCAAACGTTAGTAAGTCAGAGTATTAAATTTAACACTAAGGCAGTATTTTTTTAACAGCTTGGCCGATCACAAGCACGGTACATTTATAAGCAATGCGTTTACTACAATTATGTCCTTATAGACTGAGTTGCTCCGAAGTTTGTCTCGATTCTTCGCGCAAACGCGGCTTTATGCCTTTGGTATCCATCGTGCGGAACTACAGCGGCGGCATACTCAACCCCCCCCCCCCCGCCTTACGCCTTGTGTGTGTGTGTGTGCGCGTGCGTGTGCGTGTGCGCGCGCGTGTGTGTGTATGTGTGTGTGTGTGTGTGTGCGTGTGTGTGTGTGTGTGTGTGTGTGTGTGTGTGTGTGTGTGTGTGTGTGTGTGTGTGTGTGTGTGTGTGTGTGTGTGTGTGTTTTAATCTCGGTGGCGCCTTCGCCCCGGCCGCCAGCTGTCGCCTGCTTGCTTCTGTCGCAGTCAGCGACTCGAACGCATATTCGAAAAAGCACTTCTCTAATTTGTGATGCGTAATGACGCTGGCACGATGCTTGTGTTCACTGCAAGCTTTCGCATACAGGCTTCCGCGCCATCTCACTTCGTACTCCTCCCCCCCCCCCCCATCCAACTCTTTAGCAATACTATACCCCCTGTCTAGCCACACGGACGCCTTTGCCCGAAAGTCTGCCGACGAAGGTCTGCAGGTCAGCGCAGCACACAGTCGTAAACGGTGAACTGGGCGCCCTCTCCCTCCATACAGAGAGAGAATACCATTTTGAAAGTATCGGTTCGGGAAGTCAGGCGAAGCACGAGAGCCCACGTAACTGCGACCACGGCGGCGCCTTCCCGAGCCCTCACGCGACGATTCGAGCCGAAGAAAACCCACGTTCGCTCTGTTCAAGGGAGCTCCGTTCTAGGGTGGGGGGAGGGATGGTGCAGGGCGGAGGTCCCGGTTGCGCCGCCGCAGCGCTGGCGCCTGTTGGCGGCTAGAGAAGCCCAACGGTTCATTTAGTAGCTCGCTCATAATGTGAATGCTAGACACTGCTTCGAAGCATCCCCCTGGGCTTTCTGTGCTACTACCCCCACTCTCCTTCCCAGCCTTCTATTGCAAATAAAAAGTGCTTCCATAACGCACTGCCACACTGGCTCCTGCGCCCAGCGGCTCACGCACGCAGTAAGTCCGCCAACATGCCACATTAGAAACAAGTTTTTGCAATGGCCCGCGAAGAAAACAAACAAGCTGCACGCTGCAAGCTTTGCTCCGGAACTATACATGCTGTAGTCGGAATTTCATCCAGTTTGATTCGACAACTAAAAAGAAAGCATGAACGTGAGTACACCCAACGAGAGAAAGGGCTGGCAAGTAAGCCAAAGATAACGTCGGCCTTCACCACTGGGTGCGCTTCTGTGCCTCCTCATCGAAAGGCTGTTCTTGACGACGCCATAATCAACATGATTTGCACTGACACGGAGCCCTTTCGGGTTGTCGAGAGGGAGGGATTCAACGAATTCGTAACAGTAAGTTTTAGAATATTATAATATAAGCTGCCCTTCATCAAAGTAACTGCTACTGCTCGCTTCCTTTATTGCAGCATTTAAAAATCATGAAGACACCTATGCAAAAATACGCTATGTCGTCATTTTAGTATTAACGCATTTAAACTTAAACAACATTAAAACATCACAAGCCGTTAAAGTAGGCTGACCAGATTCAGTTCGCCGTCCCGGGCTACAAGTTTCCGTTGCGGGATGATCTCAGAAAGAAGTTCCTGCTCGGGAAAGTATCAGCGCTGCAGAGCAAAATATCATCGTGTCTGGCGGGAGCGGAGTACGTCTGTATCGCACTAGACGTGTGGACGTCGCCGTCTACGGACACTTTCTTGCTGTCGAAGCAACCTTCGGAGACAGCGACTTCGCGGCTCACACGCACGTGCCTCCTCAGTTTCACTCGCCTGACGGGGAGCCACACAGCTGCTCGGATCCGCTCCGAGTATGACGCAGAGTTTCTGGAGTGGAACATCGCTGACAATGCGAAATATGTACTTTCGTACAATTCCGCCTCCGTTAACCGTTCTTATTTCATTTTCCAGGTCCCTCGCGTGGTGACAGATAACGCTTCATCAACGATAAAGGCACTTGCATTTACAGGGTGGGGAGAATGAAGAGGATAAGTACGATGACAATTTCGATGACTGCCCGGAATGCTTAACCAAGGAACTTTTAAGCGAGTTCGATCAGTTGGAGCAGTAGTTGGAGCAACCAACTACGGCAACCCGACCAACATTCAAATGATTCCCCATAGCTTACAAACTACGAGCAGGCACATCCGGCCCAGTCATAGAATGCCGTAACTGCGCCATCAGGCACAGTTAAAGATGGCTGTGATTTGAAGAAGCCGCGTGAACGAACGAGCACACATTAGAGCTCTCTTATACGGTCCCTGCTGCGCGAAAGTGACAAATATTTTATTGGGCTATTCACGACAGCCTATTGTCTTGCGCCTAGTACGCTTTATTTACTTTTTTCAAAAAGTGTTGCTAAAAAGTGTTGCTGGAGGTCCCCTTACGTGATTTAATGCGCACAGCGGTTAACTTGGTTCAAGTATTTTCGCTCGTTCTATTCAAAGGCAAGTGAGGCGAGCATGCTCCCGCTCCCCGCGTCATTGCTGCGCCGTACTTTATTGTGGCCTGAACTAGCCCATTTTAGCAATTAATTATGAATATTCACACGCACTGTCGGAACGACGCGACGACAAAACAATTAAATAATTAAAAAGATACATTTTTCAGGGTGGAACTTGTGTCCACGAAGAAAACGACTGACTCCTGAAAGCACAGCAGCGGTCGACGAATAAGAACTGAAGCGGCTGTTCTCAGGCCTCGTTTTATACATGATGAATAAGTTTTCCCAAGACCAGTGTATAGCAAGGCGAATGTTCGTGAAGGAGCTGGAAGCCCTGAGTTGAAGACACACTCAGGTAGGCCTACAACAGCACAGTTTAGAGAAGGCACTGGTCACGTCCATGTGAGTAGGTAATGCAAGAACTCACGCTTCGAAAAATAATATGATAAGACGTTACGTCTGCGGTGATAATGAAACAGTAAAGCAAACACATCACGTGACACTATCGAAATTTCAGCCAATAGAGATGCTGGGCATATTATTAGCGAAGGCGGCCGGCCAGTGGCAAATGGCACTTACTTTTGAGAGACTGCGAATTCGACGCCTCATTTTGACTTCTTCGACTCTCTTTCTATGTCCAGACTTACCACTTCGTCTCTTTTAGCCGAGCATCAAAACTAACTTCAGTGTGCGCTTTGGGCCCAGCACAGCAGTGTGACATGACGAACGCTCAAACTGTGTTTCCGTTACGTCATTACTGCTTTGCGCCGTAAAAAGAAAGAAAAAAACCCTCACCGACGATTACGATACTCCCTAATGCGAAATTTCAGCGCAGCTATTACATGTTTCCGATTCGCGATATATTGGCTGCCGCGAGCAATCTGTCTCGTGCGGCACGTTGCAAAAGGAGCCAAGTTTTGCGCGACTGCCTCGCTAATCGGGAGAGCACGAGAGGTGGTGCGTGGGTGTACCCGTAGGGGCGCAATTCACAGCAGCCGCGGCAGACAGACTTCCGCTCATGCAGCGTTTTGTTTCCATACAGACGACGCGTGCTATTCTCGCGCCATCTCGTAGCCATCGTAGGCGCAAAGCCCGTCTTGCGCGGCACTACGGTTTTCTTCTCACGTTTTTGCCATACCATCCTCCTACGCTTTCAACCTCATAGTTCCGCTGCACCCTCCTCCTCTGCTTTCCTCCTCGCGCTCTCTTTTCTATCGACGTCTTCCATCTCCCGCTGAGCTTCGCGTTCGCTTTCACCCTTCGCTGTGTTCGTTCGCTTGGTTACGAGGAACAACGCGAATGCTCGCCGCAGGTACGGGAGTCTAAAAGCTGCGCTCTAAAAGCCTTTCCTTTCATAAGGGATTTTTGCTATTGGCCGGCCGCCTTTCCTAACGATATGTCCAGCACCAGGATTGGCTGATTTTTTTCTCTTACCAACATTTCTAGCGTAAGACATTTGTGTGAATACGGACCCCTGTTGCGAAGAGAGCGCCTCAGCTTTAATTAAAGGCTGATCATGACACATGCGGGCAATATCAGTGGACGCAGGGCAAGAGTTAGGCCTTCTCAAAATTCAGCGTCGCTCTCACAGCTATAGCTCAACCAAAAGTCTCATCATTCTTCCCACTGTTTTAGCGGCAAAGGAACTTCAGGAAAGGCCGCAACATCCACTCGCTTATATATTAATGGTCAGTGCTCGTCGCACCTGACGGAGGAGTAAAACTGTTGGCCGGCCAGAGCACTGCTTGCACTACTTTCGGAGCACTGCTAACACTTATTTTCAAGGCTATAGCCCCACCCCCACCCTTCCTCGACCTTGTATTTGCAGCTAGCAACGCTCCTTCGTCACATCCTGAATTTATAAATTGTTTGTTCGTTTCTTGCTTCATGACTCCAATATACAACGCCAAAACCTTACAACGCTACGCTTTTACAGAGTTTGTAGACGGCGTGCCTCTGCATTATAAAGCCATGCCGCTGGTTGCCGTACGCCTGGGCTCACGGTCGCATGGCCGTAAACAGCAGAAATTTGCCTTCGCATCAGCACACGTGCCTGTGCAATATAGCGCCAAAGGAAAGCAGAACGTGATACGGCTTCCACTAGCAAGCCGAGGCATCCCGCTTTCGGGAGTGTTTCTTTCCCCTTTCTTTCCCCCATTTGCCACGACTTCTATTCGTACGTGTTCCTTTCACAGAGAACCGATATGACGTCAAATCCGTAATGCGTTTACTTGAGCCAGATGCAGAAAAGGTAGAGCGTACTTGTTGGATGCCGTGCCGTTTGCCTAGTGCATTAAAGAAAATGCGCTAAAGCCTGCGTTCGACGAAAATGTCGAGCACAAGAAGAATTGCTTTCTGCTGGTTGCCAAAGCGATGATGCCCTTGAAAGAAACAAGGGAAGCTGAAATATCCACTTCTGTCAGGTGTGCCTGAATAGCTATGCAGGGTGTTTTTTATTTAGCTGAACCAAATTTTTTAAAGATTGCCTATGGCAAATATCACAAATCTAACCCTTAATCTAAATTGCTTGATGAGGCGGTCATTACTTCTACGAGAAATCAAAATGTTCAGTTGAATAATTAAAGTAACTACGCTAATTACCTTTTTAATTCATTAATTTACGCCACATATTTCAGTCTACGAATTTTAGCGCGTGAGCTCGCATGGCGTATCGACTTAAAACGAACTTTCTGGACAGCACGAGTTCTGAGATATTAATTTTCAATGTGTCCGTCGAAATGCAGTGGTGTTCCAGTAACCTTTGTGCTTCAATCCATAAAACAGCGGTTCCTTAAGAAAAAAAAAACGCTGTTTAAGGGTAGAGGTAGAGGCAACAAAAAATAAACCTCAAGTTATGTGGGTAATAGAACTCTGGTAATAATGCTTTAGAGGGGGGGGGTGGAGAGGGAAGGTGGCTCTGCCCCCTTCGGAAAAGTTCGGAGGGGGCTCGCGCTCCCGAGCCCCTCCGTAGTCGGACCCATATGCTTGCCTATATTGACAGACGCATCCTCAGTATCTTGATAGGTGTCTCTTGAACAAAACAATCGCTCACTTTGTGTACTGTATCCATCAGTAGCCAACTTATTTGAGAAATAATTGATTTTATCGGTGATTGTCAACCGGGAACTATATTGGCAACCCCCTATCTGGTCACGTCGCATGAAGAACAATCTCACCGCAGTCTTTCAGTTTTTTAAGTTCATCGCTGAGACAAATGTGGTCACCATCGTGGTAATCTCTGCTGCAATTTATAGAGGAATCCTTGGATTTCTGCGCTTCAGCCGTGCAGCGTTTTCACGCATCCGCAAAGCAAGTACCAGTGTTCTTCAAAGCATGCAAACCCAGGTGCTTGGCACCGGTCATCGTCTACGGTGATCTAATTCTATAGCCGCAACAATTGTCACGGCGAGGGACCATCAATCACATACGAATATAGTTCCTGTCTCTGGCTTAGAACGCACCTTTGGTATCTTCCTCGGCTTCAGTCACAAGGTTCTTCCAGAAAGCAGACCAGAGACGGCATTTCAGAGCACGCTGTAGCCTGCTCTCTCCCACCTGGTTTCACGCATATTCTTCTTTGTAGTATATTCGACAGCTGCAGATGGCCCTTCTTCATTACCGGAGTTCAAGGTGTAACTCATTCCCATTTCTCTTGAGCGAGCTGCTCAGCATGCCTTAAACGAAGCGTACTCTGTCGAGTACACATGTACTCCGACGACCCTTCCACTCTGACCAGCTCCCCTGGTGCGGTGGTTATTCCGTCATCACCAACGTCCAGAATAGCGCAAGATCTCTGAGGTCACGACGTCGATACTGTCGAAACTGGTCGCCCTCCGTATTGCGAATGGTTTTGTTAATGAACAGCCATCCGATCGGCGGGGTATAGTAAACGATTCAAAAGCTACTCTGCAATCTAAACTGGTCAACAATGCGTCGCTGCCCCCATGAACTGCTGACATAGAAAGTTACATTACTTGTCGCCGCGCGGGTGAAACAGGACACCCAATTAAACTTAAATGGGTACTACGAAGCTGCAATATCACGGCAACGAAAGTGCTGCCAGAGGTGCCCTCATAGTTCAGGGATATACCGCGTGCGCTTCGTTTCTGCTGTCAACGACGGACTCGGTGCAGCACCTTAGAGCTTCCGTATGATCCGACGAAAAAAAGCAGAATTCACCGTATCTCACTCGCCGATGCATGCGCGAAAGAGGTATCTGTACGAGAAACTGTAAGTGATAATTCCGCAGTACTTGTGGTTCTGAAGAAACTCGATGCAGCTGTTAAGTGACTGTCCCTCCTTCGGCGGTCAAAGGCTTGCCCTTCACACAGATTTGAGGCTGTTGTACGAAATAACTTTAACCGAAGGAAATATCCCGTAACAGTAGCCTTTGCGTATACCATGCGAACAACAAAAGCAGCGCTGCTAAGTTTTCCTTTATTTTATTTTATTTCTTTCTTTTTAGCGCACTAGTCCACATGATTGCATGTGAATGTCTGACGAAAGTTTGAGCGCATGTGTGCGCCACGTCGATTAATCTTCCTTCTAATATTTTTTTTGAATAAAATGAAATGAAAATAAAAGAAAGATATGTGGTCCCCCTGTAATGGTGACAGCTACTCCTTTTCTCATAGCAGAAATAGCAATATACGTATAAAAGATATATAGTAATAAAATGAAAACAAACGACGTCACAGGGTCAGAAATCCACAGAACACATTCCTATACACTCGCGAACATTTAAATATAAAAGGTAAAGGCAAGTCACACAACAATGAGTTTGTAAACAAAGTCACAAACAGTCACACCAGCGGCCGCGATGTGAACAGTTAACATGTGAGCATGTGAACAGATGAGGAATTACAGCGTTAAAATAATACAAACACAGAATATGACAGTCAAGAGTGAGTTTCAACACGGAATACGAAAAGTATGACAGGCAATATACAACCGCTAATAATTGCAAATAATGAAAGCAAGTTCCAGTTACATTGTGTATCTACTCAGTGAGATATCTAGTACCTGTTAAGGTTGTCTGTATCTTCGTATACATGTTCGAGTGCATTCAATGCTTCTCACTGTGTTATTTTCGATGGCCAAGGGCCCAGCAATTTTGCGAGTGAGAAAGGTCGGTGAGGATCAATGGAGTGTAGCGCTTGTTCTAGCTGCCGTAATTGCGTCGTGTGTCAGGGGCATTCGAGGAGGAGAAGGCGAACATGCCCATCGTCGTTGCCACAGGAGCAAGCCGGCGAAGAAGCCCGTTGTATTCGATAACGAAAATATTTTGTGTATGTTGTCCCAAGGTGAAGTCGATGAATTAGCGTGTCGGTACATTTCTAAATTTCTACAACTAGCCGGTATTTGAGTTGACGGTGCACTTCGTGAAGAATCGATTCCTCAGTAGTTTCATTGAATCAGGTTGCCATACACAAGTATTTCTTTAGTTCCTTTAACATGCGTTGCGTGTTCATTGGTGATAGAGGGATGAATTGAATTTCTGCCTCTTTATGGGCCAATTTTTCCAACGAGCCCGCTAATTCGTTGCCTGCTATACCGGTATGTCTCGGGACCTACTGTAGTATCACTTCTTGTTTTCCTTCAGTGGCTTGAGTTAAACTCTTCAGTACTGCGTATGGTATTCGTGCGTGTTATCAATATTTTCGGGACACGCTAAAGCCGATGAGTAGTGCGTACAAATTACCCACTCTTTAGTGTCTCGTATGTCTTGATACAACAAGTGGCTTGGAGAATTGCGACTAATCCCGCTATTGTTGGTGACGACGTGCGTCCTAGCCAACACGCCTAATCTACCTGTAAGGATGGTAGAACAAAAGCTGCCGTCGCAGTTTCTTTGAGTACAGAACCGTCCATGTACACGTGAGTAGACTCCTGGTACTTCTCAAATAGCTGATGTAAGGCTAATTGTTTCGCTGCTAATGTAGAGACGTAGCTTTTATTTTTTAGACCTTCAATTTACGTTTCTGTTTTCCATGCCTGTAGAAACCGTACTGGACAGCATAGATATGAGTCCTGAAAAACCGATCGTGGGAGCCATGATTTATGCTCTTTAAACATGGCTTGTACCTGTGCACCCGGACGGGTCTCTCCCATTGAAAGAAGTGGGTACGCAGAATGCTGGGTAGAAATTCTGAAGAGGTGTCGGCATGTTTCCAGGCTACAAACTACGGTGAACTGTGGTTTACACGCTTCTGCAGTAGTGAGGTGACTAGATGTAGCTTGAGGGACTCCTAGACACACTCGTAAACTGCCGAGCCTGCAATAGCTGTAGTCGGTGAAGGGACGCCGCAGATAATTTGTACTAGACTGGCTGGAGTAAGCAATTTTCTAGCTGACAAGTGCTGAGTGAACGTGGAGTAGGGATGTAGTTGATCCACCCCACATTGTACCTGCGATCCGGCGAAGAACATTTATGACACAACAAATTTGGTTCCCAAGGGTGGTCAAATGATGAGTCCATCGAAGCCGGTGGTCTAAAATCTCGACGAGGAAACGATGTTTCCAAACCAGCGCGACCTCATGGCCGTCTGTTGAAAGACCGAAATTTCTTACTTTTTTTCTCATGAAGTGTAAAACTGCTGAGTTGACATATCTGCATGCCCTGCTCTCTTGCATAGTGACCTATTGTATTTAAAGCTTCCCGCAGACCGCAGACAATGCTTGACAAGCTCTAGAGTCTTACACGATGTCTATGTGCTAAGGTCATCAGCTTATACATAGATATATTTGCGTCTGCTGGTAGTACTGGTAGCAGTAGCTGGCAGGAAGTACTGCTGGTAAGCCTGCTATTGCTGCATTGAACAGACGTGGACTTAATACACTTTTTTGGTAACTCTTTTGTTAGTGGAGTATGCATCGCTTTGTCGGTCAGTTACATATATATATATATATATATATATATATATATATATCAAGAAGATAGCGATCCATTTGAGATCCCCGCGAGGGCACTGCGAGCATTGACAGTCTATGCAGGACATGAAGGTGACTGACTTAGTCAAATACCTTCTTGACATCAATAAACACAGCAACCGCAACGTTCCCACGGCTAATATCGTGGTCGGCGAACGTTACCCAGTCAAAAATACAGTCCATTGTACACATATGTTTTCTAAAACCAGTCGTTTGATCTGGCAGACAATTGCTCGATTATATCCAGCATTGCAGTCTAACATTGATCATTTTTCCATCACTTTTGACACAGCTGGTTAAAATTTCAGGACGGAAGGAGTATAGAGAAAGGGGCATTTTGCCATGCTTTAGCAACGGCACCACGTTAGCGATCCTCCAACTCACAGGAACATGTGCTCACTCCCACATTTTGTTGAATACGTGTAGGAGAGTACACGTGCCTGTCGGCCCAAGGTTTTTCAAGGTGCAATAGAATATGTTGTCAGAACGAGTCGCTGTTCTTTTGCGTGCCTTCGAAAGAGAAGACTGCAGTTCTTGTAGAGAATAGAATATCCAACTGAGCATGGGGTAAATTACAAGCATCTTCAATCTGTTTTTGCACCGACAAGATACATTGATCTTGAAATGAGACAGACTGTACAAAAGTTACTAGTGATGCGTAGAACGCATTTGTAATTTCACGTTCAGATGATCCACGAGCTTTAGCACGGCTTTAGTAAGTACTACAATGTAATACTGGATGGCCATGGGCGTTCATTCACCTTCAGATTTCTGCTAATGGAGTGAAGGGGGTAAGTGACGTACAGAACTCACGCCACCGTTGCTGTCCCTGTTTTTGCATGTCCCGTTTAGTTTTTCGGTGTGCAGCTTGACTCTTCTGATAATCTTCAAGCCGTGCGGAACGACGAAACCGACGCTCTGCTCTCCGTCTAACTGCTGGGAGTCGTTTAGAGTCTTCGTCGCCAGTGTAATGCACCTCTGGAACAGTTGTGTATTCCGTAGCCCTGGAGTAATTCCTATTCATCTTAATTCGTCTACCCACTTTCCTACTTCTTCGGTGTACGATTAGCTTATGCAAATTACCTACCTGCCTGAATCCTGTACGCCCACGATGGATTAGTATACCATGCTTCTCCTTGTTCCGTGTTTGGTTTCACTTTCTAGACAAAATCACTAGCTGGCATGTGTTTCTCTGTGTGTGATGTTCATACGTGCCTACATGAATAATAATAATAATAATAATAATAATAATAATAATAATAATAATAATAATAATAATAATAATAATAATAATAATAATAATAATAATAATAATAATAATAATTTTGCCACGCAATCTTATTTTTCATCACTTTAGCAAAGTGGCTATGACTTTCTTTTGGTGAGTGCATGGTTGAAGATGTGACTCCCGCCATCACGCTGGTCAAGAAAGCATGCAAACAACAACGTCCGTGTAGGAGATCTCGTTGAAAGTTAAAGATTCCCTGCTGATCAAAGTTAATCTGGGTCACCCTTTCTACAATGCGTCTCCAGGTGTTGTGTTGCTTTGGGATTGGGACGTAAAACTTTAGTGATTAATTACGTGTTAACACGCCATTAAAGAGGGCACAAAAGGCCCAGTAAGCAAAAAGAAAGAAAGAAAAAGAAAGATCGACTAATTTCGTGCTTCCACGAATTGGATAGGATAAACTTTAGTAGAGGTCCTGCAGGACGCGTGTCAGTGCGCAGTGGGCGTGTCCCACGCAGGGACCGACAGGGAGTACCTGGCGGCCGCCGCGCGGGCCTGCTGGACGGCCCATTGCTGCTCTTCCACGGAGCCTGCCAGAATCATAAATCCGTGGCGTGTGCGTCGTTACCTGTGCGTCGTTACAGCCCAGTATTACTTCGTGTATGGCCTGATGCAGTAAATTATTTCTATTATTCACGCATCCTCACTTGTCAGTGCAGCGACGCGCTGAAGACTGCGACGTGGCTGTAGTAACTAAAAAAAGGGTGCAGTCGCTTTAACGCTGGAGATGTTTGTGGGGTAGGTGCAAGAGCTAACACCGTCGGTCTTGCAGCAAGAGAATACTTTGCTTCGGGAGGTAAGAAAGTGACCAATTATTATAGAAAGTGCAGGGGGCTCGCCTCGGAAGGAAGGGTTAGAATGCAAAGCGAGAATTGGATCTTATCCAGAAGAAAGCCGCACATCGGCCAGAGGAACGAAGTTTCAGGGACACTCAATGCTGCAATAGATCTGAAACGTCAAATATCTCGTTTTTCTAACAAGAAAACAGTAGAGAGCACTCTCGTATAGGCTCTATAGCTTCAATTATAAAAAGCGCGGCACACTTTCTAGAGAAACGCAATAGTTTCAGCACCGCTTCTTTGAACGTACTTTGCAGCAGCCATGCAGCCAGCGTTTTTTTTTTCTTCCTCACTTGACATCCATTTGCGTAAATAAATACACTAAAAACATTTTAGCCGGAACGTTTCTCTATGAAGTGCACAGACTCAAGCTGCAAATGAGATGCTGAATAAACGAGTACAAGAAACGTGTTACTCCGTTCGAATTCAAATGAGCTGCTTCCAATGTAACAATACGGTTTCATTTTCTTATTGTATTTAATGAAGTACAGTATCTTACGCAGAATAGAAGCACAGAAATAATATAGCCCTTAGTTGAACTGAACAATAAACACCTCTCCCTCTCCACTCACCGGCTTTCGCTGGTTTTCAGGCAAGCTTTCGTAAATCTTCTTTAAATCTTATCGAAAACCAACCCGTTCCCAGGTGCCGCGCGATTAAGTAACATCGAATGTTCATGCTGCAGATTGCAGCAGAAATGAACCAGCAGCCTCGCACGGTTTCTGCGACAGATCTCTACCGGCTACCGACTAGGGCCCGCAATTACCAGCGTGTGAATGGAGGAGACAATGAGGAGTTTGGTTCCAGACTGACGTGTAACCCGCGTGCTAACGCGCTCGGCATGGTAATGTTGAGTAAGCCCAATTGAGGGCCGAAATCAGCTAGCTCGTTAGAATTATTTATTTTTGTGATTACCTTCATTTTTAACGTTGGCACGTCGGCATGCATACATTGTTTACCTTTTTTTGGTGACCTTCTTTTTTCACCAGCTAACTACTGTTACAAAGATATCGCTCGTCGCAGAACGCCCCTTCGTGCATCAGAGCTTTCTGGAATGTTGTCGCCTACTTTGTAGCGAAATTATCCTTTCTAGCCTGATTGCTTGCGCAAAGGTAATAGTGGTGCACATTGTGGAACATACGCGAGCACCAGCGATTACGCTGGAATGTGCGATGAGTGATGTATAAATAGCTGACGCATTTGATTCGTAGATTACATTTGGACGACCGACCACTGGGCTCGTCACTATCTTGCTATCAGTGTAACTTATTCTTCTGAGCACAAGTAGCTCGCTGCTAGCGTGGGGCTATGAGTGTCACTGTCTTTTATAGGCACAAGGCACAAATTCGCTCATCAATGAGTTATTTATTGACTCAAAGTTATGACGCAGCCTTGTTCTTCAGCGTCACCACACCATAAGAATATGCTCACTCTCAATATACATCTGCCAGGGCTCACTCTTATAGGTTGCTGCACTGTACGAATTGCTCTCATGAGCTTCAAACCGGGACATTCATAATAACTGTTTGTCATCGGTCGGCCACCTTCGGTGAAGTTATGTTCTCGGAATACCAGATTTGGTTCGGGCGTGTTTTCCTTTTCTATTTTTTTTTTTACGAAATGCTCTCTAGCCTATGAACTACTTTGATAACAGCATGCCGAGATTTCGGGCGCATGTTATAACTTAGTTTGCAGGAGTATAATTTTATCTGGGGTCAAATTCATGGAGCTCTTCATTCGTAAGTATGCCATTGGCTGGTCGCCTTCACTAATAATATGTTCAGCATCAGGATTGGCTTGAATTTTCTCCTACCAACTATTCTACAGCGTAGGAGATTTTCGTGAATGCGGGCACCGAATCGATCAATTATTGAACGAGGACTTGAGACCCATTTCAAAAATATTTCTGTTTTGTTCATAAGTCTTATTTCCCATGGGCCATCCGCCTTCACTAATAAAAAATACGAGATCACGAGACTGGCTGGCATCTCCTCTTACGATCATTTCTATCACAAGAACTTTTTTTTTGCGAATCCGGGCCGGTAACAGTTGACTGCGTTCGGCGAACGCACTGTATTGCTCTCGGCATCTAATTAGTAGACGCTGCGGATCGGAACGGGTTCACCGCACAATCCAAGCGAAGCACTGAGAACACTTCCTTACGAGAACCTTTGAACTACTGCTGTGGCTTTCTCTCTCTCTGCGTGCGTGCGTGCGTGTGCGTGCGTGTGCGTGTGCGTGCGTGTGTGTGCGTGCGTGTGTGTGTGTGTTTGTGTGTGTATGTGTGTGTGTGTGTGTTTGTGTGTGTGTGCGTGTGTGTGTGTTTGTGTGTGTGTGCGTGTGTGTGTGTGTGTCACTCAGAACGCCAAGCTTCCCAGTTGTTAGACCGGAGAAAGGATCTCATTTCCTTTTTCCTTTTGACTTCTTTTGTAACCGTGACAGGAGAGTCACAAAGGATGTTCTCAATAGTCCTTGGATCGAAGCAAATATCGTACTGCCAGCAATTTCATGAAGGAACAAACAGCGTCCACGAAGCCAAGACGCAACCGAGGTCAATGAAACGAGATTGCTCGCAGCGTGAAGCTACGAGGCCCTCTGTTGCATGGAAAGGCTGAAAAAGCGAATGCGAGAGCCATTTTTCAGATTGACTGCACTTGCTTAGCGTGATGCGCCTGGCATCGCATCGGTGAAGAGGTCTTGTGCCTTATACGTATGGTCACAGAAGCAGTGGGAAGAAAGATGTGATACAAATTTAGGATTGCAGCTTTCGGTTGTACATGCTTGTATCAAGAACAAAGGCAAACGGCAACCTATTGCGTTTCTTATGGCAACATCAACGCTATTCGCTACAGCACACGCTTTGTAACAGTATCCACTAAGTTTTTAAGAATACACTTTAAAAATTGTTACATCATTAAGAGGGCTGGTTGGTCCCGTTGCTAACATCCTTATTCCTAAGGATAATTTTTTTTCTGTCTTTCTCTTCTTTTTTATTTTACTGTACAGGACAACGAGCTAGAACTATACACCTGCGACGAGAGAAGCCGTATGTAGTTGAAATGTGTGCACTAATTCTGATCGTCTGGTGCGCACCAAAATATCTGACACGAGAGTTTGACAGTGATAGCAATTGAAGTTTACCTAATTTACTTTTCGTCTCGTCCTAGTCACTTGTCTTAAAAAAGTCGTAAAAAAAAGAAAGCTTACTTCATTGTTATCAACAGTTGAAACGTATACCCATTAAGAGTGTTAGCCACGGAGCAAACCAGGACCCTTGCGGATGGAAAATTTTTACTATGTAGTGAGATACAGAGGAAGCGAGCCTCAACAAGGACAAAAGCGCACCAACGGGAATGAGTTAACCAATGGCTGTCTCTTCTGCATTCGCCTGATCGGCGCTGTCCTTGAGGAAGCGCAGATAGTAGCCCTCGGCCGCTTCATTCATCACGTCAGCGGCCGTGTCGCAGTTCCTCTGCTCTAGTGCAAATAAATGGACCACGACGAACACAGTGGGCGGCGCACTAATGCTTCTCTCACGCAGCGCTGTATGCACACGTGCGCCGCTGACTGGTGGGATTATGCTTTGCTCATCAGTTCATACAACTAAGACCCTATTTTGCTACTGTTATCTTGCTTTGACGATATATTTTCTTATCATCTGTCACGGTGAGTGGCCGACCTTGGCGGTGGCGGTGGCTCTATTGTCTGCACGCTAGTGACGTAGGATGAATGAAAGAATGAAACATCGCCGACTCCGAAGAGGATGAAGAGAATGGAAAAGTGGAAATAATTGTTTCAAAATCTGGGAGTTTGTAATGAAATTTAGACGGCCTACTACAAGGTACGGGACGCAAAACCAAGAACCGCATATTTTTACGACTCATCTATCGTGTTCGCTGTGTTTCAATAGCTTTAAAAGATGGGAAATAATCGTTTCAAGCCAATCAATTGCATTTATATGATGTTCGGTTGGCGCTCCACACGACAGACGTAACGCGCGATACGATGCAAGTGCAAGCTGTAAATAATACACGTACAGCGTACTCTTGGAACAAATTTTGATGATTTTTATTTCCTGACATCATTTTTACTGTTGTCTATTTTCATGCATGTCTTTCTGCAATGGTCTCAATGCTCAGCATTTGTTCAAGGCAGACCTGAAACAGCACTTTTGGGTCAAAAGTCATGAACCAAACTCACAAAGCTCTTCGTCTGCAAATGGCCGGCTACCTTGGGTCTTAGCATTGATGCCCACTTTTCGCTTTACTTTTTGCTGGTGATTGCCTTGACAGAATTATCCCTGTTATATTAAGTTGTCGTTCTCGCGCATTACGCGAAGGTTTTATCCAAAACTTCGTAAACAGCTTCTCGCCCATTCGATAGCGAGACAGCTTGTCTAGTCAGATTGCACGCGCCACGTGAATATTTTAGTACGTTTTCATGTAAGACATTATCATTCCAGCCCATATGTTCTAGCTTATTTCATAATTCAGCCATATTAGTACTACAATGAACGTTAGAAGCATGACCGCTAAAGCGTTTTCTTCAGACAAAAGCTTTCTTGAAGCAAATTACTTTGAGAACGTCACGCATAACACTATGGTAGATCAATCGACCTACAGGAATTCATGAAAAAATTCTTACACTAGAATTCTTCGTAAGAGCTAATTAATGCCAGCCAATCATTATGCTGGACAAATTATTAGCAAATGCAGCAAGCAAATGGCAAAGAACAGTAAAAGTTTATGAATCCGACCCCTGATCTTGTTCACAGTGGCGTATCACTGCACTCCTAAGAGGACATGCAACCATTTTTATACGCCTAATAAGGTCCAAACGTTAGATTATGGCCTCATAAACATACCAACCAAAGATTATACTGCGCTTCTATAAGCACAAGGTAGAGTTCACAGTCTTCCCGCTGAAGTGCAAAAACATTGCAGGCATGTCCATATGTCGATATACGCGGACGACATTTGTCTATGGTTAACCGGATATCAACACAAGCATTTAGCTCTGATAGCTCGACAGGCATTACTTTCAGTTCAAAATTACCTTCAAGGTGTTGGGTTCACTCTCTCGGTGGAAAAATCTGGCTTCATCATGTTTCCAGATAGAGGAAGAAGGTATGCGCGGCTGAAGATAGACCTTAATCAATCTTGTCTTCGACAATTGAAACACAAGCGCTTTTTGGGCGTCATTATTGACTACCGCCTACAGTGGCGACGAGCTGTGGACTCGGTTGTGACATCGATATCTTCGCGTCTCAATGTGATCCGTAGAGTTGCAAGTGAGCAATGGGGAAATCACCCTTCTTCAATGATCAGGTTGCACGATGCACTAGTGACGAGTCGAATAATGTATCAGCTCCCATTAATTTCCCCATCGATATCACAGCTGGAGCGACTTGAGGTTCTGCACAGAAAGGGCCTAAGAAGGGCTCTTGGCGTTCCGCAGACTGCTCCTAACAATGCAGTACTTTATGAATCTCTATCGAGACCTCTTAGCCTAGTCGCTTCACAAAGGTTATTGATGCAAATTGGCCGCCTCAAACAGACGGCAGCCGGCCGAGCCCTTCTACAGCACCTTCGAAAGAGATCCGAGTCCCGAGCGTACTTGGCCCTTAATACTCTTGGCTACCTGGGTCTTGACCCTAGAGGTCGAACTAACAGGTTGAAACCACCTTGGTCTTTCGCGAGCCTCGATTGTTCGTTGGCAATTCCTCACGTTCGTGCTAAGCGGAGTTCTCCTATGGCGGCAACGCGTTCGCTCGTACTGGAACATCTTGAAACTGAATATGCACGTCATCTTCAAATTTTTACTGATGGCTCTGTGGACAGGGTCAGAGGATCTAGTGCAGCTGGTTTTCACATTCCCTCTTTGAAGTATGATTGGTCCGTTCGCTTCACTGCAGTCGTGTCCTACACAACGGCCGAAAGCGTTGCCATTGAGGCAGCTCTCAAAAAGCTATGGTTTTGTACGCCTCAACCTGTTGTCATTCTTACAGATTCGAAATCCGCCCTTCAAAGGTTAGAGCACGGGTTCCCTACTGATGCCTTATCTCTAAGCTCCCTACGTTCGGTGCAAAATCTCCGTGCCACAGGCTTCTCCATACGATTCCAATGGGTGCCATCACACGTAGGTATCATAGGCAACGAGATGGCGGACAGCCTCGCCCATAAAGCGCTGTCTGGGAATCCTTTGAGAAAAGTGCCTCAAGAAGACAAGACACTCTTCAGAGAAGCGGTGTCGTCTCTCGCCTTCTGTTAAATTACCTACAGGACACGGATTCGGCTTCCACATGGTGAACTGAGGAGTGACCATTTGTAATTGGGAGGTCTGTGTCTGATTAAGTGATTTATTTATTTTAAGTGTCACTACGGTGGAGCAATTGCCGGCAGCAACTGCAAGGCTAATCCCACCAGCAGCCTACAACAACTCAACTCAACTCAACTCAACTCCACAGTCTTTTTCCAAGGTTTTCTTGACATTAATTCCCTTCAACTTTTCGAGCCTCCGCTATCCTTTGCCCTTTTTATCACTTTACTGCTACTGGCCCGGTTTCTTCAACATCACAAATGGCAGGAGCCACGAACGGAGCAGTATGCTGGTAGAAGCAAACGTAGCGCTCACGCGCGAGTGTAGGGCGCATAAAAGCTCTCGCGGTTCAACCGCGTGTGAAGAACCAAGATGAGAGGAAGCGCAGGATAATTAAGCCCGGCGCCCGAGTAAATCCGTATCTTGCACCATGACAAGGCCTGATAAAGGCAGGGCCTGGGCCCTTCAGAGCGGCGGCGAAGTGCCGCCACTAATCCTTGATGTGTCGACTGGTAAAAGAAAAGGAAAATTTCTAAATACTCTTGCGAGAGGAGATTTCTGGGGAAATTACCATTTATACCTGTGAGATTTGGCCACCTGGCTAAGAAGCATTCTGGAGCCGCTGCGCACCGCTTCTATGTGAAAGTAGCGAGGCTGCTAATAAGATGCAGCTTCAAATGTTGCAAAGACTCGGTGCTTTATCGTAAACAATCATTATACCTGGCCGGTGATATGGGCTTTCCAGTGGCACAGCGATGATTGGAGGCACTCGCATTATTTTGTAAATTGCGGCCTTCGTGTGTTCGGTCTTGGTGGACCTCTGGTGTCGATTTCACAAATGTTTTCGTTCGTAAGTGCTCTTTACCATTGGCGGCCGCCTTCGCTAATAACATGTTCAGCATCAAGATTGGATGCTATCTTCTCTTACAAACAAATCTTGCGTAAGATATTTACGTGAATACGGGCCCTGAAATCCAATAAGGGAATTATTGTTTGGCTAGGAACGCTATCAAATTGCCTAAATCTCTTAAAGACAGAGCAAAACCGGCACGTTGGGAGAGAGCACCTAAGCGCAATCTCGAATAAAAACAAACGAACGGGGAGCTGTTCCGGTGCCCGGCTTTTCTGTCAGCTTTAAATGGAAATAAACGTGTGGCCAAAGTCTATGTGTGCCTGACAGACCTTATTGCTGGTTCTCCTTCCAGGATTGAGTTTCAGGTGGAGAATCGTTTGTAATCCAGCCTTTTTTTTTTGTCCTCGCTCACAGCTACCCGAACCACAATGGCTAAGCAGTTCAGCTGCTTCCGCGCAACAAGTCACTATTATATTTTTCGAAGCGAAAACGATCGCCGACCAGGGAATAATACGCTGTTCCCTCTATTTGTTCGGAAGATTACTGTTCTTGCGGCTGACTGTGAAGGCTACAAATCGCCTCAGTGTGGTCATCAATCTTTATTTTTCGCTAGAGCAGCGATTTCTTGTATCTTGCTAAATTTCCGTGAGGGTTTCGGCACATCAATGCTGTTTGCCGTTGGTCGACTGCCTTAGCTAATAATATGTGGGACAACACGGTTGGCGGGAATCTGACGCCAATGAAGGGAAGGATATTTGTGAAGTCTGTCAACGGCATCAAATGTTAGTTTCATCTGATAAAAAAAAACGCTCATGTTTTTGCCACGCAGGCCGCAATTAATTGAGGTTTATTCGCAGCCGGAAGCCGTTTTTCGCAACGATCGCTTTCATTTTCTGTTCTTCCTGCCGTTCGTCATCGGGTGGCGCGAGGCTGCCCCGGCTGTTGATGGGCCATTCGGCATTGACGGACTAAAGGTGAATGGTGTCGCACGAGAAGAATTTATACAAAATACTACTTTTAGTGGTATAAGTGGCCGGCACAGCGTTGACCATATTAAGGGCTGCAGTCAAAAACTGTCTGGAAATTCAGCTTTCTCACTAAATAAGCACCCAAAAAGCTTTAGACGCCGATAGTACATTCAATATTTTCTCGGATCTTAAATATACTCACGAAAGCAAAGCCTCTTAAGTTAAAGAAGGTACAAGTTTGAGGTACAAGGTACAACGAAGCTCGCGCGCTTTAATTAGGACGAAGAAAGGCGCACATACGCAGTTAGGATTATAGTCGCGGTACGAATTCGAATATTCGTTCCACTATTTGAAGGCTCCTTATTCAATGAGCCATTTAGTCAATGCGGCCTTTAACTTCGAAGTACAGTGTATTATGGTATATCAAGACTATCAGATGACTAATGAGAGCCATTAGATATTTCTGGGCTGTGCATCCTGCACATGGTCGAATGAACGATCATCAGCGCGCACGGGTTTCACCAGAAAAAAAAAAGCATGCTCGAGAGAGTGAGATGCTGAGTATAATGACAAGCTGGGGACAACCTGTAGTTAACTTTTCGGCCTTTCCTTTGCTTCTCTTTCTCTTTTATTTATTTATTTTACTCTGGCGGTTTGCACATTACAGCGGGGAGAGGCATATTACAGACTAAAATTGGAAACACAGTTGATCCAATACTAATAGGGAGCGTGAACAATCCCAAGTTTATAGAAAAATGTACAGATGGGGGCAACAAAACGCCAAAAAAGCATAGAAGTATAAATTCAGGATGTAAAGGTAAGAACAAGTAAACAAGCCAAAACAGAAGAGCAAGTTAGGTACAATTGGCAACGTTAAGCAAGTTATTCAAGCGCGATGTATTCGTGATAGCACTAGTGGTTTTTGGTAGCTGATTCCATTCGGAAGGGGTTCGAGGTAAAAATGCATGTGAATAGATCACACTTCTGCAAAGAGCAACATAACATTTTTGTAGGTGGTCAATTTGAGACGATATGAAAGGAGATTTGACAAACTGTTCGCGCAAAGATGATTGTTGTGATAGTACATTTTATGAAAAAGAGTGAGCCGGGCTACTTTACGCCGAGCGGTAAGTTCTGGAAGTTTAAGCAGTGACTTCATCATGCCAACACTGGCTGAGCGGTTATAATTGGATAAGATGAAGCGAATGGAACAATTCTGCACTCATTCAAGTTCGTTTATCAGTGTAGTGCCACCGGCATTCCAGATGGAGGATGCGTAATCCAGTGACGGACGAATGTAAGTGGTGTAGAGAAGCTTTTTAGGTGAGGGGTGGGCGCCATATAGAAATTTCTTCGAAACGGTTAGCTTTGGCGATGATGTACCTCACGTGATAATTCCATGACAGGTTACTAGAAATATGAACGCCGAAATATTAGTGAGATGAAATACACTCATGAGACGCAGTTTTAAAATGATAGTGTGAAAATGATAATGAGGTGCGAGATACGTTCATCGATTTGCATATTGAAATGTTGAATTCCCTGTTCCACGATTGAAATTTGACCCACTGCGATGACTTAGCGGTTTAGTGTCGCGCTGCTAAGCACGAGGTCGTGGGGTCAAATCCCTGCCGCGGCGGCCGCATTTCGATGGGTGCGAAATGCAGAAACACCCATGGTCCCGTGCATTGGGGGCACTTTAAAGATCTCCAAGTGGTCAAAATTATTCCGGATCCCCCCCCCCCCCTATGGCGTGCGTCATAATAAAATCTTTGTCTTGTCAAAAAACCTCAGAATTCAATTCAATTGAAGATTGACGTACGCCAGGCGAGCATGTTACTTAAATCGGTCTAGAGCGAGGCAACAGCGTGTCGGTTAGCTACCTTCCTGGAAAATTACACAGCCATCCGCGAATAGGCAAACCTTTGATGAAATATCAGCGGCGAATTCGTTCATGAAACTTAATAAAAAGAAATATCCCAAGACAGAGCTGGGGAACACCCGAGAGCACTGACTGGATAACAGTATATTAGCAGAAACAAACTGAGTATGGTTAGAAAGGAAATCTCGAATCCAGTTAAGCACATTAGGATCTATATTTAACTGGCCGAGCTTAAAAAGTAATAAATGGTCACTGACCTTGCCAAATGCCTTAGAGTACAATGCCGTTGGCGGGTAATCTAAAATATACAGTCTACCATCCAGAATCAAGCAACAGATAGCGGTCGTTAGTGAAGACCAGAATCTGTGTTTCGCAAAAAAAAAAAATTCTTGCGGAAGTCATGTTGTGAGGGTGTAAAAAACCAGTTTGACTCGAGAAAATTAGCAAGATGGCTGAAACTAATGTGTTAAAAAGTTTTACATAGAACAGATGCGACTGAAATTGGACGGATTTTTGATGGTTTGTGTGCTGCCCCAGACTTGTGAAGTGGCACAATCTTCCCTATCAGCCAATCTTTCAGAAGGCTAGAATGCTGCAGACACTGAAAAAAATGCATGCCTATATGATAGAACAGTATTCAACAGTGTTCTTTTTACAGAATTTCATTGTGAGGTTATCAAAGCCCCATGATGATGAGCTTTTAAGCCCGCCGTGGTTGCTCAGTGGCTATGGTGTTGGGCTGCTGAGCACGAGGTTGCGTGATCGAATCCCGGCCATGGCGGCCGCATTTCGATAGAGGCGAAAACACCCGTGTACTTAGATTTAATTGCACGTTAAAGAACCCCAGGTGGTCGAAATTTCCGGAGTCTTTCACTACGGCGTGCCTCATAACCAGAAAGTGGTTTTGGCACGTAAAACCCCATAATTTACTTTTTTAATGAGCTTTTATGCGAAGCATATTACGAGGGCTCAACCCAGCTCCTCAGGCGCGGCGGTGACCATGAAATCACGTGACACCGTGACGTCACGACAGAGGAGAACCGGCGCTCCAACTCCCGCCGTCGCTCGCGGCGTCGCGCCCCGCATCGGACGCGGTGCGCGTCGAGCAACGCAGCGTTCGGCGCGACAACGAAATGTGCGCCTGAGCAAGCGCCGCACGCCTGAGCCGACGTTATGCGAAGCATATTACGAGGGCTCAACCCAGCTCCTCAGGCGCGGCGGTGACCATGAAATCACGTGACACCGTGACGTCACGACAGAGGAGAACCGGCGCTCCAACTCCCGCCGTCGCTCGCGGCGTCGCGCCCCGCATCGGACGCGGTGCGCGTCGAGCAACGCAGCGTTCGGCGCGACAACGAAATGTGCGCCTGAGCAAGCGCCGCACGCCTGAGCCGACGCCGACGACACCGGCTTTTCTGCGACACGAGCTCCTTAACGCTGTCGCGTTAAAATAAAGGCTAGTATGCTTCGCATCCTGGGCTTAACCTTAGCTAAGCCACAGCCATTTTTTTAAGTTTGCTAATGACGGCACGAATACCCTCAGAAGTAATAAAAACGGTGTTCATGGATGCGTAATGAGGTAATGGCAAGGTATGTTCTTTGGCACCTACTGGGTGAGAAAAAGCTTTTTATCAATTTGTCATTTAAGACAACGGCGCATTCTGCGTCTGGCACGGGACGTCCTTCGGTCATTGGCAAAGCTACTGCGCTGCGCTCATTGCCACGGGCAACACTCCAAAATTGTCTACGATAATTTTTTAGCATGTCTGGTAGGATGCGATTAAAAGGGAAGTTCAGCTCCATTCAATTTAGGTAAGTTGCGGTGGCAGATTTAGAGGTTTGCTAACGTTTATCAGATCAATATTTGATAGCAGCGTGATATAGCCTTTTCTTGCGGTTAGAAAGGCTGTTTCTATATCTGTTGTACCACGGGGCACTTGTATTCGAAAGAAAAAACTTTCTTGATATGGATTTATTTAAATGTTAGTTCAGAAAATTTCGCTTTGAATAAATCACAGATGCTCTGCACAGATAGTTCAAGGTAATCAGACAGAATCTCATCTAAAAAGGAGCACCACTCAGCGTTAATCACGTCGAAATCATGTTTTTTTTTTAATCGCGAATTGTTTTAAGATGCTGACGCTTGCGTGAAAATACCAGAGAAATCTTTGCGTGAATAGTTTCATTATCAATACCAGGTGAAGGAGACACAGAAGATATCCGGCGATGGTTTAGGTCAAGGTCAAGAATTGAAGGTGTATTGTTTATAAGTTTTCGCATCTTGCCATTTCTGAATAGTTCCCTCTCAACGATACGGGGTCGTGTCACTGTCTTTAGTGGCACTTGAAGATAGAAATATCGTATATATATTATATACAAATGTAAATTGGCTAGAATTTGCTCTTACAAACACGCTTCATATGTCTCGCGCCTAAGATCGGGAAATTTCACAACTGGCATAGCTTTTAGCAAATTAGTTGAAGACGCTGCATTGTTCAAATTTGGACAACTCCAGGCAACTCTGGGATTACTCCTTTGTATTGTGCATTGCGTTAGTTCGGCCGTTCGGACGACTAAGATTGGTCGGGCATGTAGTAACAGGCCCTTCAGCCTATGAGTTCTGATGTTCCATTTTCTGTATGCTCTCGTAGTTGGTGTAGGTCAGCCAAACAACCGGTAAAAATTGTGTTTGGATGCTGTGTGTTTGGATTCCCGCAAGCGCTAATATGGTTTGCACTTTCAACAACCCGCGTAAACGTCTACCAGATGGCTTCGCCTGAGAAATTAGGATTTGTCTCCTGATGTCTCTAGTGCGACGCGCGTAACAAAAAAACTCCTTCGACGAAAAGACGTCCGATTGGTGCGCTGACATCGTGGCGTGTAGGCTGGGTTTCAACTTTGAGCGCAGCCATATTGGTAATGAAAGCTAATTGAAAACTCAGAATCTTGCTGAAGTAGCAGACTGGATTCATGGTATAGCAGCAAGCAGAGGGCTATAATATTGGCTAGACATCAAGGGATTTAAAATTAGTGGGCAATTCGTATAACGAGGCACAATTAATGAAACTGGGATTTCCAATAATTGCTATACTGTATAGTCATGTGTCCGAAGAGCAGACAGCATGTGCGTCTGAGTGCCCCTGTTTCTTCTTATTTTATTTTGCTTTTGTGTGTGTGGGCAGGCGTCAGCATTCTAGATCACCAAATGTTTGCTATCTTTATTTATCGTTTCCTCGCTCGTGGCCGTGAACAGTGCCCATGGAATACGCAAATAAGTGCCATCTAAATGATGCCGTTGATGACTTTGGTGATAGTTCTCTTTCTTGAATTTGTATTATATTGTTACGGGGGAGAAAATATATGTATTTACAATATATACAGTTACGAGGTTGTAGCTTAGTAGTCAGAGTAACACCATCTACCGATCGTCGAGACACTTCAACCTCCTCTTCGTCCCACAACGTCCTTTTGTCACAGCGGCACAAACTCGTACGTGACATTAACCCCCGGCGGCAGAAGCATCGTCTCGATGCTTCCTAGGGTGTCGAATCAGTGTGCGAGTTACAGGGCTTTAGTCGCGAAACGTGCACGATATCAGTTCTTGGTGGGGTAGAAGACGTCGAAGTCACAGGTGATATCTCATATGTGAGGCTGGTGACTTGGCGAAGAACTCGGTGTGGCCCGACGTATTGCGGCAGCAGTTTTTCGCAAAGGCCGACGCGACGGGAGGGTAACCAAAGCAGGACAACTGACCCAGGGCTGAAATGAACGTCCCGACGACGACTGTCGTAACGGTGCTTCTGGCTAGTCTGAGACGCCAGAACATGGTCACGGGCAATGCGACGTGCTGTGGCCGCGCGAACAATGGCGTTGCGAGCATAGAACGTGTTAGTGGTGGCATCGGAAGGGAGCAGCGAGTCAAGAGGCAGGAGTAGGTCGCAGCCATATAGTAGATAGAACGGAGATTAACCAGTGATATCGTGACGCGACGAATTGTACGCAAACGTCACGAAGGGTAAGGTGCAGTCCCAATCCCGGTGATCATCGGACACGTACGTGGAGAGCATGTCCCCGAGTGTACGGTATGACACAAACTAGTACGTGATAATATGATTATTGAAATCAGCTAGCGCAAGATGGGTAATTGGATATGGGTAATTGGGACAGGCCTTCGCCCTGCAGTGGTCCTAAAGATAGGCTGCTGATGATGATATGATTGTTTTACTGTGCTCTCACTTACCTGCCTGCTGTCACTGATGCTATACGTGAGAGTCCTCCATAAATATTATTAGCGCAAGCAATTGCTTCATTCGAGTAAAAAATTTGCCCAAGGTGTGAAAAAGAAAAAGTGTTGATTGATCGATGTAGTTTTATGCCCGGGAGAAACGCAGCTGTTGTGAAAGGCACTGGAGAGCTCCGGATTAATTTTGACCATCTGGTTTTAATTAACGTGCACTAAAAACCCGATACTCGTGCGCAAAAAAAGCAAGAGTTTGAAGTGTGATCTGCGCTGTGACATCTTTGAAGTGCTCCTAAATGTTATAGCACATCTATTAAACAATGCTCGTGCAAGCTTGAGCGGCACGAGTACACAAATAACAGATGGTGCCTTGAATAATTCTCGAAGTCACGTGTCACCACAAGCGATATCACACTGCGGACCCGAGTACGTAGGCGCAGGGACGCGAGTACGGCACCGTCCGGCTTGGAGCGCAGCGGCCGCGAGGAGAAGGGAATATAGCGTTCGGATTGAAATGTCAAATTAATTAATCACTTAATTCATTACTTAATTAACTAAGAATTAGTATGATGGCCCTCACTGCTACATCATCCCCCAACGTGTTTTCAAAAACGGTATCTTTCATCACCGCAGGCACACCATGGAACCAACGTAAAAGAATATAAAGAAAAGGTACAGCAGGATCACTCAACAATCTGTTTAAAGGGCCCCTCATCAGGCCCCATAACAAAGGTTATTTATACGCTGGAGGTTGTTACGTGTCCTCTAGGGAGCGTTCAGCTGCAAATTTTTTTTTCAAATCGGCTCTTTAATAGCCGAGATTGAAATATTTCAGTGCCGCGGACCCATGATTTAAGCAGGCGGCCTCCACTGCATAGCGAGACACTCTCTCCACTCGTCCCGTCTAGCCTCCCCAAACGAAATTCCTTCCCTGTGTTCTCCCATACCGGACCTCGAGGATCGCGTGACGCATGAGTCACGGGCCCTCTGTTCAGTTTTTTTCTCCTCCCTTTATTTTTTTCGGGGGGGGGGGAGGGGGGGCGCTATGCACTTCCGCTGACGGTGTCGCGCGCGAGCTGTTGTCTCGTTCGCGCAGCGCACGATTTTGCGCGCCGTGCACAAGGACACATGACTAGCGGTATAATTCAGTGCTACACAAATACTGACTCAAAACAAGCGGATCGCAGAGCATGATCCCGGCACTGGAACATGGTAGAAAATGGCATAGTTTCGGTACCTGCGCACGTGGCTACACGACCGTGCGAACAAGCAGACGAAGCGGAAGCACATCTCTCTTCCTTCGGTGCGAAGTAAAACAACAAAAAAAAACACGCAGACATTCGGTTTGTGTGTTTTATTATTTCTCTAAACTTCCATTCGTCAATTCAACTAACAGATCACACAAATAGCAGATGGTGCCTTGAATAATTCTCGAAGTCACGTGTCACCACAAGCGACATCACACTGCGGGCCGGAGTACGTAGGTGCAGGGAGGCGAGTACGGCACCGTCCGGCTTGGAGAGCAGCGGCCGCGAGGAGAAGGGAATATGGCGTTCGGATTGAAATTTCAGACCTTTCCGCGGCGCGTAGCGATGTAATTCTTTGCAAACGCGACCGCTGGCGCGCATTATATGTTCTATGCTTGTCAGCTCAAAATGGCCAGACCTGGTGAGGGGTCCTTTATAGCCATTGGAGCCTTAAAGTTATTTTCCTCTTTCTTTGCGTCCTTCTAGCTTTTTTCTTAGCCTCGATTCATACCCCTCCCTGTTGCCGTTGCAGTTTGCACCCGGTCTTGTGCTAGATATTGTGATAAATGCAGAAGCGCTGTTTGGCAGGTCTCCCACCAACTTCCTTTCGAAATTTTTGACAGGATTTATTTCATTGCTTGCGTACAAATTATCTCAAGCTCCCTTCATTATCTCGATGAGGAGCGTAGCTTCCACGATCACGTGTCTTTATTCTGAACGTGAATGGGTCTATAATTGTACTTTTTTCTACATATAACTACAAGTCCCTCTAACAAAGGACATACAAATTACAGTTAAATGTATTTGCGTTGTTTTGTAAAATAATGCACATGATCACAGTTAAAATGCCAAACTGTACTGAATGTATGCTTAATGGATTGGTTCGAATGCACGAGTATTTTAACTGCTCAGCGTAACGAAATCTCTCTTAATAATGAGACCAGTGTTGTGCACGAAAGACAAGCCTTCATAAGCTTAAGACATGAGTTTGTCTGCCAGAAAATTGATCGTTATGCCTGCTATCTTTGCAGTTGAATTATGAGGGGTGCCCAGTAGTATTTTTTTGTTGTGTGGAATTATCATGCGTTTTTAATTGCTCTTACATCGTGAGCTCTGTCAAAAATATATTTCCATCGTTCATCTCGTTGATTCTTCCTGCTCATTTCTTCCCCTTTCCTCCTTCTCACACATTTTTCTATTCGACTTGCATCGCAATATCAAAAGATATAAGTTGTGCCTCTTTCTGTAGCGGCTATTGATCCGATTTTTTTTTTCTGTCATAGAAAGAAAAATCAATGTCACTTTATAACTTGGCTACCCATTGTTCTGGCTCTTGATCTCTCAACTATCTGATCAGCTCACACTCGAGTTCAATAGACAGCCCTGTGTGAAGAATTAGTACTTAGAACTCTCTACTTAGCTATACTTATTTGTACTTCCATCTTCAAGGCTGCAACGGACGGCAAGCCTGTTGCTAAATTGCATCACGTCTGGCCTCCTCAGCTCCAATGACGACGCGCTAAATCTAGCAACTCTGTGCCGGGGTTATATGCAGTAAATCCAACATTCGGCGACAGCTTGAAAGCCTAAAATCTCACTAACAAAACATTGATGATTGTGCTTCTTTTTCTTCAGAATTTAGGCAAGATTTTATGTGCGGTAATGCCTAGGACGGCATGACTATAATACATCTCACCTTCCATTTCTGCAGATGTATTTAGCTAATTTGGCTTGGAGGGGGTTGGTTTTTTTTTTCATTTTTTCCCGTAGACCTTCGATTATTCTGGTAATCACCTGGGAGGTCAGATTTACAAAATTGTTACTTTACGTTTTATGCTTCGTTTTCAGTTGTGATTCCCGTGTTTGACCCATTTGCTGCAAAGCTAAAGATACAGTACCCAGAGCCAGTGCGCTGTGTCATATCCAACGTGAAATAAAAAAAAAAGATTTCTTGACGTGAACTTTCAGCGTCCTGAAATATTGCTTGATAATTTCCAGGACAGCCAGTTTCTAAGCGCTGCTTGATTTGATGCCGCTTGAGCAATCTTGCAGTAAAGCTTCCTTTTTCGTTTTTTTTTTTTGAACAAACCCAGTGAATGGCAATGTTCAGTTCATTTGGTTTTTGTTAAGGTCACCAGAAGCCGCATCTCGGAAGAGTTCTTTTCTTTCAATTCTATTCACACTTTATCATCTGCCTCGCAGGTAGTGTCAGAGCACCGTTAGCGAAATTAAGAGTTGGCTCTGTGTTGGTGCACGAACGTCTCTATCGTCAAGGACGTGTGGACAGTCCGTCGTGTACGTCCTCTGGCTCCTGTGAGACACTTGAACACCTTATATTGGAGTGCCCCGCATTCGTCACACAACGTCAACTGCTAATTAAGGAATATGGACTGATTGGACTCAAGTGTACGACCCTTGATGATTGCCTGTTTCCAAAAGGGAGTGTTGCTCTACGCGTCCCGGCCCATAGAGCCTTGCTAAGTTTCATGCAGAAAACTGATTTGGCCTCCCGTTTATAGACATTTTTTCCGTGTTCGTACTTTCTTTTTTCCGTGTCTCTGTCATTTGTTTATTTCGTATTTTCTTTCCTATTGCGTTTTTTCCCATCTTCTTCTCCACTTCTCCTCTTTTCATTCCCTCCTCCCGAAAGAGTAGCCAGGCGTTGTGCCCATCACGGTGTCAGTTGTTAGCTTGCTCCCTCCCTGTTTCTTTTGCGTGTTTGTATGTTTCCATTAATAATAATAATAATAATAATAATAATAATAATAATAATAATAATAATAATAATAATAATAATAATAATAATAATAATAATAATAATAATGTACGATTCCTATGAGAGTGAGAGCCCGTCTTTGTACGAGCCAATGATGAAGGAGGATACAGAGTGGAAAATACTAATAAGCGTTACAAAATATGGACCGCGCGATGGCCTCTCAAGACATTTTGTGTGTATTTGCTGGCTTCTTTCATGCTCGGAAAAACACTTTTATGTAGCACATATTGAGCAACAGAAAGCTCCATCGGGAGTTTTTATGTTGCTCTACAATTTTCTCGTTGACACTTTTCATCTAATTATAATATACGAGAAGTTGCCTAATTAATTAGGACTAATCATCTAATTAGGTGGAATGAAAAAAAATCTGAGTATTTCTAAGCGACGGCAAACAACACTACCTCGGTTCTGTTCAGCTACGTGGCATTCCCATTTCTTAAACTCTGGCTAAATTTAGCTGGGATACCCCGTACAATGGTCTGTGCCAAAAGTTAATACAGTTAGTCACCAAAAAAGTGCAAGTGGGTGTAGTAGCGTCACTCCCTCCATTATAAATGACCCAGTTGACCTGTAGCACGAGCCGGACAGCTGTATGACATGGTAGTATTTTATGTGTGCATTTTTTGTGCAATCCACTATCAGTCTTTGTCGAAGTGCAGATCGACAAACAGGCCGAACAATGGAATGATATCGTATTTCTTAATGGGGCAGGAATGGTGCAGAAGTTCATCAAATGTTGCAAATGGTCTATGGAAGGAACTGCGGTCAAGTGGATCAAGCGTTTTGTGGAAGTCCGTGTCGGCTCCAAGGGCGATGCAAGATCAGGACACCCCTTCATCTCGTGTGAAGACGAAAACATTGATCATGTGCGTCCTCTTGTGCTCGTGACCACCAAATGACTGTTAGAATCACAGTAAAAGCGGTTGTTTGGAAAAGTCGTCCATTCATATGATTCCGACGGAAAATTTAGAAACGAAGGAGGAAGAAGATGGTGCCTAAATTGCTCACTTCGGAGCAAAAGTTGTGACGAAAATATTGTTGCATTGATTGGAAAACTTGAGATGACAGTAGTTAATTCTTGGAAAGGGTCCTCACCGGCTACGAAACTCTAATTAACGAATACGACATGAAGCTTAAAGCGCAGAGAGAAAGAGAGAGAATGAACTTTTTTTTGGGGGGGGGGGTGAATGCAGCTTTGGAGAGGCGTGCTCATTCCAGAACTCCTTGAGCTCGGGCCGCGTCCTCGGCCCTCGCAATTAGCCGTTGCTGATCCTCGAGGCCGGAGCTGACCAGGGCTCTCTCCTAAAGTTCGTTGGTGTGGTAAAGGTTCGGAGGATTAGATGGTGCCGCTCTGCAACCCCTTACTATGTGCCTGAGGTACCCGGGCTCTGCGCATAAGCGGCATTGCGGAGAGAATTGTGTAGGGGCTGTGAGGTTATTTCTGGTTGGGTGAGAGAATGTATTAACCTGCATAGCTCGGAGGAATCGCTCCTGCTCTCTAGGAAGTGACTTGTGTGGGGTTGCATATGTTCTACGGGTTAGCTTGTAGTGTTGTGTGATGTCTTGGTACGACACTAGAGGGTGCATGCGCTCGGGTTCAGATTCCTCGGCATCGGCTCGGTGGGTCAAATATCGAGCCACGTGGTTGACGACCTTGTTGCCAGGAATGCCGTGATGAGCTGATGCCTAGATGGCCATGACTGATCTCGTTGGCGGCTTTTGATTGATGATCGGGAGCGTAGTGGTATGAATTCTGCTGCTAGCAAAGTTGCGGCACGCCTCGCGCTCTCCCAAATAGAGGTTGAAGTCACTATGACTTCAACCTCTATTTGGGAGAGCGCGAGGGCTATGGCTGCTTCCGCGGCTTGTAGGGGATTGTTTCGTGTGAGCAAAATGCTGCTCCGATGTTCGTTGTTGACGACTGAGGTGGCTTTTGTGGCTGCGCGTCTGTGGTAAGACGCCGCGTCCGTGTAGGCTGTAGAGGGTAAAGTCCCGTAGGACCGGGCCTCTTCGCTCTGCGTGGTGCACTGGGTGCACGTTGCGAGGTAGAGGACGTACGGTGATGTTGCTCCGGATGGCATAGGGTAAGCTCAGAGTCTGAGGCGGCGGATCGAAGAGCGAAAAAACAAAGATGAGCCAAGGCTAGTAGGGTGGTAAAACAAAGCAAAAACTAAGCCCTTGTTGACCAAGTTTCTTTACTGCCGTGAAACTGGGCACCACTAATTTGTGCATGAAAGTCACGCTCTTAATGCACCTTTCTACATGGCGTTCTGAAGCTTCTGTGAGGTCGCGTGCACCACGTGAAACCAGATCTGTCGAAAGAAGGGCGCTGAATACTGCAACACAATAATGCCCCTGCGCACTCTGCATGGGCAGTTTTTGGAACACAGTTTCATTACTGTGCTGAAACAGCCTCCTTACTCAGATTTACCCCCTTGCAATTAACTTCTTTTTATTTTTCCCCGAATGGTTCCAGCTGGTTAGCTTCTAGCTAACTGGTTCTAGCCAAAGATGGAATTTCAGCAATGGGATGACAACTCAAAAGGAGATGGCATCACAGCTGAAGAACTTAACATAAATGACTTCTACGGGTGCTTCGAGAAATGGAAGAAGAGAGGCAACTGGTTATTGTACCTAATGGGGAGTATTTTGTAGGCGACCACATTTATCGGTCTGAAAGCTTGTGAAAAGAAATTCTTTAAACGTACTGCATGAACTTTTTGGGATAGACATGGTACACTGATCAAAACTTGTGAAACTGTCGGCCTACACTGTGCTTTTCGTAAAATTCTTGACCGAGGGCAGCATCGTTTTCGGACAAGCATCACCACACGTAGATTTGAGGGTAAAAAATTATGCCGATTCCACGCGCTGTGGAAATCCCCGACATCCGAAGCAATTGTCAGGTACTTATGCGACAATCCAGAATTGTTCGGGAGTGTACAAAGGGTTACCAGACAGACAAGCATGTTTGTCTAAGGCGAGCATTTGTTTCTGTGACGCGAGCACTTGTTTGCGTGACACGGGCGTGTGTGTCCCGATAGCATCAACGTGATGACAATAGTGTGGCGCCGATGATATGATGACTGTTGTATTCTGCTACGCAGAATAAATGCCTTGGCAATTTGTTTCGTTTCAACCTGGACCGATCCCGCAGGCGGTGCAATAATGAGGAACTGGTGCTTTCTCCCCTTTTTAAACATTTTGTTGATGTGCAACGTGATACACTCCAAGGATAGTATTTTATTCGCGCATTGCATTCCTTTATCTGTAACGCGCGCACATGTGCTCTCGTTTTTTTATCTCTCTTTAAAGAAACTGTTGCTTTGCGACGTACCGCACGAAATAAAAGAAGTATGTACGCATGCATAATTTATGTTTATACGCATGCGATGGTGGCCTGATGGTTTGAGCATCGTTGTATTGTGCTGTAAGAGCAAGGTTTGCTCTCACCATCTAGGACGTTACATTAATGTTGAATTAAAAAGGCCCGAAAAGGGGCGAGATAGTAACCTGTCAGCCTGCCTACGCACACCTACTTACTTCCCTAGCTACTTACACATACCGCAAAGTTTTGCCAGGCTTCAATATAGGTATCTGAAAACGTTGCCGTATGTGTAAGTAGCTTGTGTCCTCTGAGTTTGACGAGCTGTTTATGCAAGGTCACGGAGAAAATAATTGACACTATGCTGCAATGGTGGTGTGAGCAAACAGAAGCACTTCCCGATCACGTGACATGATTTCGAATGTGGCGATGCATCATGGATGAAATTTTGGTTATAGTTATTTATGTTGAACACGAGCGATCTAGGGGAAATGTCACAATAGCAGTTTCTTTAGACATTAAACGAACCTTCCACACAGTCAGCCATGCTGACATACCATGTGGCCTGCTAGAACTGGGTGTCTCTGGAAGGGCGCTACGGTGGATGTCCAACTTCTTGAATGGCAAGTCAATATTTATTCAAACAAGCGAATGAAAAAGTTCCTGTCATTGTATTATTCAAGGAGTCCCACAAGGCATTGCCTTAAGTCCGTTTCTCTTTTATTCTGTGCTGGTGGATTTACCGCGGAGATTTCGACCTGCACTATACTGCTCTATATATGCGGATGATGTTTGCATTTTGGCCTCTGGTTCAAGTACAAGCCTTGTTCAATCAACTTTGCCGGAAGGCCTAAACATTGTGGACAAATTCTCAAAGGAAGGAGGAATGGAACTGTCTTACAGTAAGATGGCTGTGTTGCCTTTCACCAGAGGACATCTAAAAGATTTTCAGCTGTGCCTTGAGGAACAACCATTAGACATGGTGAAACAACACAAATTTCTGGGGGTTATACTAAACAGGCAACTTTCTTAGAATTCTCACATTAAAAACCTCGCAGAACCAATAAACTCATTAATAAATGTCCTTCGTCGCGTAGCAGGCACGACATGGGGAGGGTCGGTTTCATCTTTACTAAAAGTACATAATGCACTTACAGAGCAAAAGATTGCATATTCTTCACCTCTTCTGCATGGAATATCCTGTTCATCTGAAGAGAGACTCCATTGATTAATAGCTAGGAACCTTAGAATATGCTTAGGCGTTCCTCGAGCAATCGCAAGTTCCTTAGTAACTTCAGAGGCACGTCATCCTTCATTTCCTATTATGAGGATGGTTGAAACCTGCCGACACTACTTTCACGTTTCAGCGCAGCACAAAAGACACCCACTAGCAAGTGCACTAATTAAGAGAAACAGCGCGAACATCAATTCAGTGATTCAGGTGCGCAAAGATGTACTACCACATCACGGATGTTGGTTCTCAGATATCCCTTACGCTCCGTAGCGACTCGCAACTCCAAAAATGGAACATTCGATTGAAGGAATTATTCGCAAACGAGATACGTTTATGCTAGCAACACAACTGGCGTTATACCAAATATACTTTCGATACCCTGACTATAATCAAGCGTATACAGCTGGTTCTTGCCAAATAAATTATTTGCAGCTGCCTTTGTCATTCTAGAATGGAACCAAATACAAACGTTTAAACTATCTCACACGGCGTCAGCAACAACAGAACAGCTTTTTGCAATAATGTCTTTGCTACGCTAGATAAATTCGATACAAAAAGGGGAACATTGGGTCACCCTTTGTGACTCGCATACAGCTTTGTCTTCACTTCATCGTGACATCATCAATTCGCAAAACATGACGTTAGTTAACGAGATATTAAAAAAAAACTAAAAAAGCAACTGAAGAAAATCGCACAGTAATGTTCCAATGGATACCTGGCCACTGAAATATGCCTGGGAATGTTGCAGCAGATAAGGCCGCTGGACAAGCGCATGTAAATAACGCCACACATGGTCTCCCTCTAACACAAGGCGAATTGCACCGCATAATAAAACAGCGGTTGCAAAGTTACTTGCCTGTGGTTGCAAAGTGGCATGGTTTGATCAGAACTCGGAATCTTCCGATTTATTTCACATTGACCCATCTCTTCAATTTAAAATCCCGTCCACATTAAATACAATCAGAGCATTTGAAACGCTGATTCACCGTCTGCGGCTTGGTACCGCGTACACAAAACACTTTTTACATAAAATTTCAAGAGCTGATATTAAGTTTTGCACTCGTGGCCACGCTGATGAAGATGTACAGCATCTTCTGCTAGGATGTCAGCTACACGACACACACAGACAACGCTTAGCTCTTGATTTCGTGGCATTAGATCGCAGGCCTTTCAGCCTCAGGAAGATCTTAGGTCCTTGGCCAACATACTCATTGCAAAGACGAGCGTTACTGGCCCTTCGAAGATTTCCAGAGGCGAGCAATATTCTCCGAAAGTATTGAGTAGAGTGTGTAAATATGATAGCGCATTCTATGTTTTTCTTTTACCCAACTTTGGCCAATCCAATGCCTGGTTTTTGTAACTTCATAATAATTTAATCCGTGATTTCTTATGTGCCCTTATTTTAGTCTAGATGACTGGACTGTGTGTTTACTTTAGTGCACGTATGTAACTGGACTTTGTGCTGCTATGTTTTTGAGCTGACTTTCAGTTTTAGTGTGGCATTAGTCTACTTACGTGACTGCACTTCGTGTCTTTATGATTTGGAGTTGTCTTTCAGTTATAGTGTGACATTAGTGTACTTATGTTACCGGATTTTGTGTTATGATTCTACTATTTTTGTTATGAGCTTTTTTAAGTCCTTATGTGAAAAGGAATAGCGGGCACCAATTAAAGGCGACAACATCTCCTAAATACCATATAATGAAAAACGCAAAGTTTCTCGTATGAGTTAAAGAATGATACGAATTAAACGTGATTAGGAGGAACGTAAAACCACTCTTGCCACTTGTTTTGCTCACCTTTCCGTCCGCATAGCGTTATTTACCCGTCACTATGCCGTCTTGTTCAGACAGAAGGTATCACGGCTATGACGGATGCATATACGTGCTTCTGTAATAAGAGATGTCGCTTCGGAAGCTTGAACCAAAAATAATTGAACAACAGAGCAATTCGCTTCCCTTGTAGCTACTTCGACCCTTGTCTATAAGCACTCGAATTTCACCATGAACTAGTATAACCCACTGGCTCGTACACTCGTATTCTCCGACACACCGTCGGGTCGATCTTGGTGACGGCGTGATGCGGGCGCCTCTGGACGCTCGAGCCAACGACGACGAGTGTGAGGGGTGTATATTAGAGTGGGCAACATTATATCGACCATGAATGAACCCGTCGGGGCAGGTTGCAAGTTCTCCTTCACCCACCACCACGATTCGGTGATCGTGTTCGCTGCCCCGCTCGCGTTCGAACGCGGAGTGCCGCCCACGCACTCTCCGCCTCAGCCCGCGTGGTGTGGACCCCCCGCAGGCCCGGCTGGCGGCCTCCTGCAGAGTGCGGCGCTGCCGGGCGCCCTGGCTGCGGCCGCCGCCTGCCTGCTGCTGGCGCTGAGCGTGGCCTGCCTGCTGCAGCGCCGCCGGCGCAAGACGGACGACCAGCCGGCCGCCGACCACGGCGCCTACGAGCGCCTGGACTGCAGCCGCTCGCCCAGGGTGTCCATCGCGGTGGCCGGCCCCACCGACCGCACGCCCTCGCCCACGTCCCGGCGCAGTCTTCGCCGCGGCACCAACGAGCCGCATTTCTACGGCGGCTGCATAGCGTAAGCGCCGCGCTGAGGCGACAGCGTCTATTTGATGGCCGCGGGCTCCTGCGTGCGGAAAGCGTCGGCTTCACTTCTTACAACAGTTCATGAGCACCACACAGGTCTATAGCAAGAGGGCGCATTACACAGGCTCGGCGCTTCGCTTTTGCTCTAGTTTTTTTTTTTGTTTCTGTGTAGTGTTACTTGTGACAAATGGTTCAGTTCCTCAAACTTTACCAAGCGCGTAAGAATGACACATAGGCAGTGAACAGGTTTAAGAATTGGACCCCTGAATTGCTCTGACATTGTACAGTGACCGCCATTTAGCTTTACTCTTTTATGTGAGTCATTGGACGCGAATTGTCGGACATATGTCACCTTAAATCACACGGTGATTTGAATACCTGCTGTACACAGTCATTTGCCGAATTATTTCTCGCGAAAATGTCGCTTTCTAATTTTCCTTATATTTATGACAACTTACCATGGGAAGCTCTTTTTTATACTTCCTTGCACCATGTTACAATAAATAGTTTGTAAAATGTACACTGCTTCTACTTAAACAAGATGTTAACGTTCATTTGTATAGTTCGCACTGAACTGTTTCGCATGCCCCTCAGTTAGGAGAATGCGTGTTACTTTTAACATTTTTTTCTAAAAACTATTTTCTTTTTGTTAGTCCAATAACTACAACCGATTCTCCTGGAAATTAATCTTCCGGTAAAACGGCTTTCCGGCCAAAATTAAGTAAGTTTTCTATTTGCACTAATGAAAAACATGCCAAAATATTCATTTCTGCACCTTTGCTGTTGCAATTTCCCCACTGAAATTGTTGTTCGTTAAAAGTTTGAATTTGAGTATTTTTCCATCCACTCGTACAAGTTCAGCCGAAAGGTTAGGAGAATAAACTGCTCGCCGATACTTGACCAGCCCTAATTTCTTACATGTTGGCAGGTGCAGGACGAAAAAGAAAACAAAAAGAAAGCTATAATTCCGTTACGATAACAGATACATATCAATGAGACAAAAAGATAGCATAAGCGTTGTGTTGTAAACAATGTATGAACCAGAGGAAACAGGCTAACGAATATCCCGCTACATTAAAATTAACATTAAGGACAGGGGGCTAAGAAAAACCATCACACACACACACACACGCACGCACGCACACGCACACACACGCGCATATATATATATATATATATATATATATATATATATATATATATATATATATATATATATATATATGAATAAATTAAGGTGCAAAAAAGAACGACCAAAGGACCAAAGGACCTGACATCTTCTGCTGGGCTTGACGCCATGCTCATCTATCATTCGCATTACGATCGTCTAAATTGAAATCTGGCAGAGTACATTTATGGATGACTTCGTCTCTGCGCAGTTGGCTGGGTGGTGGGATTATAATGATTTTTTCCTTCTAAGCGAGATATTCAATTTTGAATTTGGGCCCTGCGCCAATGCTCGGCGTTGTTTTGTACTGACTTTGCCGCACAACACATACGCCTTCGGGCTTGGGTGCGTGCGCTTATGAGTGGGTCTAATCATTCGGCTGGCAACCCCTGCGCATCACACATGTAATACCTCTGGTCTCAAGATATGAGGACGTGCAAACTATGTCACTGGAAAACTCTCGGTCCGCCTCGCTGCTTGTCACTGGCTCGACAAGGTGTCACCGCAGGATAAATCCGGCAGTTTTCCTAACAACTCTTTAGGCAGGAATGAACATTTGAGCCCGCATCTGCTGCAAAATTTCTCGTTGCAGTTCAACGCTGTGTGCTGTGAAATGTGCAACATGATTGCCGATGTGTTGTGCGTCGAAGTTACGGAACAGTACAATACGGAGAGCGACTTCCAGAATTATCTGGATTAGAGCAAAAATTAAAATGAAAGAATTTAACCAGTATAATACTAATCATGTGCTCCGCCATATATGTTGTGTGCGACATTTTCATTTGGTCCCTCTCAATGGTTAAATCATGGACGAAAGCGCTTAAAGCAAATATTCTTATGTATTTTTTAGCATATAAGACGCAGTTTGGGTTGACCTGAAAGCGCTTTCATTAAGAAATGTCCTTCATGGGCAATCAAGTGTACCTTTAAAAATACCAGAAAAAGAAGTTTATCATAAATATTGTCAACCTGGGCAAATTTCCTTCACTATTGGGGATATGAAAGAAGCGCTTCACTAATGACCTCTCCGACGAACACTAATACATATCGACACAGGGCCTGAGTAGACCCCCTAGACAAATTTCTGCATCACTGAACAAGAAAAATTAATTGTGAGTTTTCTTATGAAACCTTGTTTTACATGCATATCGTGGAGACATGAAACGCGAACAACTTAGGCCTAACTACAATTGATCACTTCGTTTCCGCTTCCCACACATCGCGCGATGTCGGCATGAGTTCGGCTTGCAAGCTTTGAGGCTTCCGCCATCATTGGCGACAAGACAGTAGCAGTACAAAAGCGGTGCTCTCGTGTCATTATTAATAAGATGTGTACTGCTTCATAATTTCCTGTTTTCGTTTCATTTGTCCACGATATTATCTTGCGAACTTGAAGAGTTCTTCGCATGACAACGCTTTTTGCCATGGGTAACTTGGTAAAAGACCCTGCGCGATCCATTAAAGGGGCACAGTTTTAAAAAGAAACATCTCAGATTGTTGAGCGACCTATACCGTTGTCCAAGCTAACGTTACAACGCTGTTCAACGAAAAAAAAAGAACTATTTAAAAACACGATGCAAGATACAACTATAAGACCCATGGTGTTCGGCCGTCAGAGGTAAAGACAACCGAACACCGCACGTCATAAAACTGTATCTTGCACCGTGTATCTGTATCTTTTTTTTTTCAACAGCTCGGCTAACATTAGTTTGGGCGTCCCATATCGCATGGAATGGCTCGGGTGGTTGTAAATCCAGTCTGGCATGGGTGTTTTGGTTTGGTGGGTAGCGAGTGTGTATACACTGGCACGTTGGTATGTAAAATCATGACAGTGAGGGTCAAAAGACTGCATGAAAACTTTTCACATGCTCCCCAAAGCACCTTTATACGCAGTGCTATGTTCTATGAAGAAGAAAGGGGGTTTGACTAAAATTTGCAGCGACATTAAAGCAGCAATGTTGTTTATGGACAGTATCGTGCTTTACGCAAGCGGTACATTGAAAGTTCATACTAGTAGTTTGTGTATATTTAGCAACAAGACTCATCTGCCCACGGAAGCGCGCCATGATCATAAGGTACCTTTTGCCGACCCACCTCTTTGTTGTACACATGCCCGTCAATAATGAATAAATGGTGTGGGTGTCAGTTCCATAATAAAAATAGAGCACAAAACTTCGCAGCCGCGTAATGCCAGTAGAACTCCTGCACATTTTTGTCTAACCGATGGAGTGTAAAACATGCTTCAGCTCTCTGTCAAAGCCAATTCCTCCGAGAGAAGCATTAATCAACTGCAAAAGCGTTGCCCGTTTGATGTAAGATGAGCCTTTGAAGAATTGCACTTCGCTTTTGCTTCTCTTTATGGCAGCCAAAGCTCGGAGAACCGGCGCCTTCACATTTTTCATTTCTTATAGTGCACTTGCTAAGAGCTCGGCGCACGCACTCCTCGCTTTCGCTGCTGCCGAAGAGCTAATATTCGCTGCAGATGAAAACAGTATAACAGGAGCGCGAGGGAGGAGACGTGAAACCCTTTTTAATTAAAGATAGCTTTTGACATACACACACAATGAATGCTGCTTACAGATCTGAGACTGCGCCACTGAGCTGTCATCGAAGCATTAATTCTCACGTTCGAGAAGGTAGAGCCAGAAGTGGGGGTGTCACTTTCGTATTGGTCTGCTTTATTATACAGGTAAGTGAGAAGTGCGACAGATAGCCTCCAAGTTCTTCACAGCCCATTAATTTCTGTGATGCACAAAAGAACAAACTTTCGGCTGTCCACAGCGCTAGTGTATCTGTGGATTAGCGACCTCGACAGTTTGAACACGATGCGCGTACAGGCAAGACTGCTTGTGTAGTGTGCTTATTAGTAAACGGCCGGAGTCGCAATTATTGCTTTTAATACCGAAGTCACTCGAAGCTCAGGGCCCGTCCAATATCCGCGAGGTGCCTTTTGTTCTCCATGATGCGCCGGATGACGGCCGGTCTTGAGCAGAGCCGCTGCAGGGCGCTCTCTGGACCTCGCAGGCAGGAGCGTCCGATTGACTTCGTCGTGCCCACGCTGGCCGCATCGTCCCTGTGTGGCTCCGCTGCCAGCCTCGTGTCGGACGCCAGCTCGAGCGTCGCGGAACCCGCTGGGCCACCCTGCTCGTCCCCCGGCGACCCTGGACCCGTTTCTCTGCTGCCTGTCTGTAAGAAACTTAGGCGATGAGCCGCTTTCGACATGCGCGATAGGGGAGGAACCCTGCATGCTGGGGAGTACTGGTCCTTTATGGGGAACACGCCCGCATATGAAAACTATAATCGAAAGCAAACAGAATGCGGGGCGAGGAGTGCCCAATTATGCGCCCGGATCACACGTCTGTGTTATTCGGACGTAGCCAGGGGACCGTATAGAGGAGGTGGAGGAGAAAATAAAAAGAGATTGGCAGGAATGTTAGCCAGAAAAGTGTCTCATTGATCACCCTATACTGGGGGAAGGAAAAAAGTCCGTCCGTAGGCGAACATTGTATAGGAACTGCCTCCAACGCTGTCCATTCCTTTCCTGTCTACTGGTTTTGTGATTTTTTTTTTCGTGTAAACGGCAGTGGTAGCGGAGTGGTTTACGCATTAAGTGCTCACTTGGCCAAAACAGTCATGCGGCAGCGGGTTTGAACCGACAGCGTTTCGGCGGCTACAGTGTTTAGGAAGTCAAAGTGCACTGATGTTGTCATCCTCGTTGGAGAGCCTGGCCTAATTTAAATTACTCCTGGGACTTCTTTTCTTTTTCATGTACGCTGCAGCGTCCACCTGTGTTATAATATTAGTGCGTAAATGTATTTTTCATTGGGATCTCATTGTTAATTTTTAAGTTCTTTACAGAAACGAATACAAAGTAAATGGACGCTATCGGTTTTCAGTACTACAGGCTCCTTTTTCTTCATTTTTTCTCTCTCTCTTTCGTTTTTACTCAACAATGAGAAAGAAGATTAATAATTCAAAAGTACAAAAATGGACGCCAGACATTGGTGAGGCCAAACATGAAGACAATTGTAAGGTGCAGACGAGGTGCTGATTGGTTCCGAAATGCAAAATTCGAAATGCGAAGACACGCGCACAAAGGTACAAACGTACACTAAAATAATTAATACGCAGGCGAACATAACGGACTTCTTCCTCACAATTATAAGAATAATGTTTCGTCTTTCTCTCTAGCATTGTTGGAACTGGGTACGTTTTTCTCTCATACAACAATTTAATTTTATTTTGTAGGCAATAGACAAAATATGAGCGAGAGGCTCGAATCCGAAGTCTTTTACCTTGCAATGTTACATCACCAAGAAAGCAATCAGTGAACAGTAAATTCGCAGTGAGACCTCTCCAGTGATTGAAATTGCACATTTTCTTTGTGTGGACTCTTGAAACACAGCTCATTACATATCAACCATGTTTATTACACAAGTGTCTGGATTTGTGCAATAAAACATCTCTCTTGCGAGTGCGCTACCCATCTGTGCCTCTCTCCAAATAATATTATCACATAGTGCTATCCCGCATTGAGATACTGTGTAAAACGCTAAAGCAAGTTGCATTAATTAAAATATTAAAGCGACACCATGATGCCTTCACGTATTCACTGAATCACTCACCTATTACTTAAACCTTGCCTTCCGTCGCTGCAGTTCAAAGCGGGAGCGACTGTGTTCACATAAAATTTGCATGTGCTGAAAGCTGGGCAAGGAACACCACTAAATGGACGTACGTTAGGCGCGCACACACACATGCAGGAAGAAGGACAGACAAGACTAGTGCTTCGTCTTGCTTGTCCTGCTTTCTGTATTTATGATTTTGGGGCTATAACGCTGCGTCTTGTCTCCTTCTTTGTGTTTACTGTGCATCTGTCTGTGTGTGTCTCACTTAATGTCCCTTTATCAATGTGCCATCAACTATCCCAGTAATAATTTTTTCGGAATACACTGAGCATGCCACCAGGTGCAGCACGGGCGGCTTGTTAACGCATTCTTTTTTAACATGCATCTGTCTACTGCACCTACGATTTGAGCGAGTTACATTGCTTTTGTACTGTCACGAAAGTTTTATACAGATATTGCTGGCATGGCGAGATGGTCATCCTATGTTAGTACATCTTTTCTGGAACTCCGTGACGCGTACATGCTGTTTGAGAAGTCTTCCATTAATACATTGCGCATCCTAGGGCCACGCATTCAGGCTTAGTGTTCAATACACGTAAGACAACTAATAAAAAAAAATGCTGGCTACTGGCACCACGAAAGTATATACATGCGAGAGTTAAATTGTGCGTCTTACATCATCAGCATACGTGGACCACTTTCTGTCCAATCATATCTGCCGTCTGTAGCAAGAAGTTGGCAGAGGTCGGCAGTGCAACATTTTGCAGCGTTTTTTTTTTTTTCGCTTGGTCAACTCAGTCCATTCGGCCTTGGGTGTTTTTTCTGAACCATGAGGTGCAGTGCCTGATCGCTGTCCTCGTAGGTGTTATACTTGGCAAAGTACACATTGTCCTGTGGTTCTTTTGATCTGTCTTGTGTCGCACTTTTTAAAACTATTAAAAACAAATATCGTCTCTTTTCCTCATCTTGTAGTCATTTTCGTGCGCGCTAACCGACATTAACACCTCAGAACTCGCCCTGTTTGCAAGCCTTTGGCAATGCGCACTCTTCATCTTCGTGATTGACCAAAATATCATTAGGCTCTGGCAATGATATCGCTGCTCTCAAGACACCACCGTCCTTAAGGCAATTGACAGCCTCCGACTGTGTACGTATGCCTATTCAATAAGTACGGGCCCATTGTCACATAATGCGGAAAACAGCGCCCCTCTTCGGGCTTATAAATTTTCAGGCGTCATTGCGCAAGCTACGCTCAGTTCACAAAGCAGCCCTATCCGGACTCGAGCAATGGCTACGGTGCTAACGCGCGCGGCTAGTTGTTCCACATTATCCGATTCAATAAGGAAGCATTTCGGATCCCGCCTTGTCGAAGGATTTTCTCTGTGTTTCAAAGGAGCGGCAACGGGTGCAGTGATTATGGCGCAGTCTGCGCCTGCGAAATTGAATTCACCACTCCATAGCGTTTTCCGCACTGCTAAATATTCTGCAAGCATCCCGCACGTGCAGCCAGCCGATCGAAGCACTGATTATTTTTAGAACATGGTGGCTAAAACTCGCACATGCCACAAGGGATCGCTTGGACATAAGCGTTTGTTCGTTCGTTCGTTCGTTCTTTTTTTTTTACTTTCCGCATTGTGTTTTGTGGTAACCATAAGTATTTTTTATAGGTCACAGGAAGTGCACTATTTTGTAAAATAAAAAAAGAAACGCTGTAAAAGGGGAGGGGGACATTTCTCGCATGAGCTTCAATCGTGTATATATATATATATATATATATATATATATATATATATATATATATATATATATATATATATATATATATATATATATATATATATATATATATATATATATATATATATATATACCATGGAAGCAGCGGCGAACATCACCACTAAGCCAATTTGGACTGGTGAAGTATTCTTTCAAACTCTCTTTCCGTCAGTATTGCAGGATCAAGTTCATTGATATAAAATATAATAAAGGGTAAACGTGCGTTTTCTTTAACTGCAAGGCAGTTTTCTCGCATTTGGGCCATTTTGGCGCTGCAAGTTTTTAATGCGATAGTGTTAAGGGCCTCGTGTCGCAGAAAATCCAGTGTCGGCGCCGGTGTCGGCGGAGTTGTGCTTGAGAGAAAATTTCCGTATATTTTTAGACATATATATATATGCTACGCCTTGCTATACGACATGCGATATATGCGGGTTATATTGCCACAGCATTCTATCACGAAGGTTTCTCGTGCCTTGTGTTACATTCTTGGCAAGGCTATTCCTTAGGACTTTCAGAATGACAGCCCACACACAAATGTCATGAAACAAAACACCGACGGCGCATGGCTTTTATGTTGAATCTTGTCACACTTAAATAATAAAAGTGGGAAACAATAACACAAACCTGAAAATGATGTAATTTCTTTTGGCGCGACGGTGCACACCTCCGGGATCCGCGCGAGAGGCCGCGTTTCTACCAGAAAGCTCGCCTTCGTGCATAGCGTTCGCCGCCAGCGTTTCCCGGTAAACATTACTGCTACATTAGCTGCAGTTCTCGGGAAGCGTGAGATGCAGTCAGGGATCTTTGAATGCTATCGCGTTACACTCTTAAAGGTGAAGCTTAAGCGTCCTCCAATTTTTTTCTAAAGTGGCTATAGGCTGAGTCCTTCGTTCTTTTGTAGAATGCAGTGTAGTCTATTTTTTCCTATAAGTAGTTAACTATAGACTTGAATAGGCGTTGTAAGATGCTATGACGCCACGAAAAGCCGGTGCAGAAACTCCCGGTAGGCGGTGCGGCACCTGTCTCTTACTTCCGTAATTTTCTCTGCATGGCTTACCAAGTTTCTTTTCGTGATAGGAGAGACACTTTTGCTGTAGCGGATGAGTAATGTAATAATACAGCTTCACATTTGTCTTTGTGCTCCTTTCGGCGCTCAAGAAAGCGAAGTAGAAAGTAGAAGAAAGGGCAGACTCTTTTCTCGCAGGGGGCGGGCTACAGAAGACTGATTACATGCTGCCAGTAATATCTTAGAAGACGGTATAATTATTTTTTTACACGTGCGGAGAGACTTCCGCAACTGCCACCGACGCCGGCATTGTGATGTCCTTTGGATACACTTCAGAGTAACTAAGGAGCACGACTCCATAATGCTCTACAAGTCTCAGCCTAATCTAAATGGGAAACGAGAAAGGAAAATTTCTCGTAGTACCTTTTCTGGGCCAGGACGCAATGCTTTATGCATTAGGCATAGTTAACTATCCAATGCCCCCAAAAGAGAGCGCGAATGTGGAATGGATGCATTTTCCAGGTTTCATTCCACCGGCGAGATAATTAATAATTTGAGTTTCGCCTGCGCCATGCGCAGTACACCGCGTTTACCTTCGGGCCCTCGTTATCGCGGCCCCTTTCATGAAATGGAGCAATAGCCAATGCAGCCGCGGAAATCTGCGCGTAACTGCTGCGGGACCGAAAGCGGCGTTTTTCAGCGGTGCTGCACGCGTTCCCTCGTGTGCGCAATGCGGGCGGCGGGCAGACGATAACGCTATAGGGAAACAAAGAGCGCGCACAAGAGAACCAAGCACTCCGGCGTTCGCTCGCCGCAAATTGGTTTGCTCACGCAAAGCAGTGGCGCTCGCATGTGCCGCTTCTCAGCATGTGTGCTCCCTGCTGCAGACGTTAGGCGCATTTCGAGAGACTGCGGCGCCTTTCACGCACCGCCGAGCTTGTGCGCGCGCCCTGCACGCGTGACCGCCCAAAATTCTTCGCGCGCCTATGCTTACTCCTCTCACTTACCGCGAGTAACGACGTCAATGCGAGGTGCTAAGCGCCAAATACGTGCGGAAAACACGAGGCAAGATATACCAAGTCATGACGTGCGTTTTTAAATAAAATCTTTCATCTAAATATCAATAAATACTGGTAAAGCATGGAAAACTTCGAAACTCATGTATTAATCGGCTATAGGAGAGGCGAGGGGAGGGGGAGGAGGAGGATAACAAAAACACATATGCACATTTCATACTTTTCGCCTCGTGGCGAGAAGGAAGTTCCTGTGACTATGTGCTATTCACTGCACCGCGTTGTCTATTCTTTTACGCCTTGAATAAGTGTACCGAAGGGATATTGCAGCCAGCTCTAAAAGATTAAGAATGTATCCGAACGTCTTTGCAGAAAATTTTGTGTCTCTGAACCGATGAAAAAATGTGGAAAATAATCTCGGAAGTCCATACATAAAGGCCTAAACATAATTTGGCCGATGTAAGAGCTTTCACGTCGTCACACTTGCGTGCATGCGACCACCAGAGTGGGTGGTGTTGGTGGTTCACGTTAGCCTGGCACGTCCTTCGTCTGCTTTGTCGTAACGTTGCAAACACTACAGTTATACACAGACTAAAAATAAGCAAGAGAAATTGTGGATAGAGAATCCTTTCCATTGTCCGGTGTATGTGATTCTTTTTATTTATAAAATAAACAGTGTCGATGCTGGATGTAGCTCCACTATGGCTCCTTAACACTGTCACCCCGCAGTACGCAAAATATTACCATGAATCTGGATATTCTTCCAACTTACCCTAGGTACTGTAGACTGATATAGACTGATGTAAGCATGTGTAGGCTGATGCTTTTGCCGGGATAGTTCAGGTGAGACTCACTGCATTACATCAAATGCGCGTGACCGATTGGAACAGTTCTTTGCTACGTGTTTGTCAAACCACGTGTCTTTGTGTGTGTTTCTGAGCCTAGCTGCACATTTAAATCCAATAGCTTTCTTTCGCTCTTTTGCCAGTTTTCTTAGCTGGTGGATGGTGGCCGGAATTTCACCTTCGCCACGAGGGCCCCGATGCAAAGCGCGGGTGCTCTAATGGAACACCGATTGTTGAAGCTCATTGCGACGCACTTGCTGTCTACCTATACTACCACCACAAATGTGCTGGTTACCAGCTCTATTATCTACTGAATTACCAAATGAAACAACGAACGTTGCCAAAATATTCTGACTACAACAGATATACACGTTCAAGGGCATCATTCTTTTAATGAAGTGAGTAGCTGTCTAGAAGCGTTCGACTATTCGCTTACATTCGCAATCGTCATCGGTGGTTCCTGCACATTCTATGTTTGTATGTGGACTATCTCCGGTGTGCTCTTACTACTTTGTTCCAAAAAAGACAGAAGATCACAGAAAGCTGGAAACTTGAAATTATGGGGAGTAGTAGAACAAGGAATGTCGCTTTTAAGCCGAAGCGACATTTCTTGTTCGACTGCGTTCCCATAATTTCTAGCAATATTATGCAGCACAGCGTAGTTGCTGAACGTCTGTGGTGTTTTATGGAACCGCCCTTGTGGGATGAGAAGCGACCATTGCTATGTAAGGCAGTAGCATCCCAAGTATGTTAATTTCGTAAATGAAAACGGATTGCAACTATTGCGCCCACAGAGAGGTAGACAACGTGCAAGACCGCGGCAGAAGTGCTGTCAAAGCTGAGCACAGCAGCTGTCTGCGCAATTGCAGTCACAAATTTGGTAGTATCGCTGTGCGGAATTTATTATCGTGTAAAATATCAAGGCTGTATTTCATTATAGTCATCGGGCTTGCAGCATTATGCCGTACAGGGCAAAAATACCTGCAATAGGATTCTTTGCTGCTTCTATGTCCAGAACAACTAATACGAACCTGTCGCAGCCGACAAGGGGTAAACTCGACATAATTACTTATCAGGCGCTTTAGCCACACACAAACACTTTTAGCCACACACAAAAAAAAGTGCGCTTGCTTCTTTTAATATTATTACTATTCATGGAGTCTGCGCGCATTTCGTATGCACGCGTGCTGGTCGGAGTCACGGCGAAGAAGCGCACTAAGGTTCTATTAAGCTACATAAATCAAAGTCACTGCAGCGATGCCGACTGTACTCGTTGTACGTGACACCTGCTCCAACATGCCTTTCTCCTCGTAGCACCCGCATTACATGCAAAATTTGATTTCTGCGGCAGCAGGAGCATTAGTCGGAATGAACTAAACCACTGAGGTTCCTTTACTTCGCGAGTGTTTGATTTTAACTTCACATGTGCTCTCGACTACTGCCTCATATTATTTGATTTACATAGGTTATTCGAATCAACATCACCTTTATCGGCCAAGAGAGAGAGAGAGCGAGAGAGAAATAGAAGACAGGAAAGGCAGGAAGGTTAACCAGACGCACGTCTGGTTTGCTATCCTGCACTGGGGGAAGGGGGTATGATGATGAAGAGAGAGAGAAGAGATAGGGAGAGCACAGTTTCGCGCACAGTTAAAGGTTCGCACCAAGTCTACACATGGTTCCCAAGACCTGTCGACTTGAGGTACTTCACGGGCGCTTTTGTGGCTTTCTGTGCCATCGAGGCGTACGGCCAGGGTACAAAGATCTTCATTACGGAAAGTTGTCTAGAGTCCAGCTGGTTTAGTGCTGTCCCGAGAACTTCACGCTCGGCGTCGTATTGAGGACAGATACGTAGGATGTGTCCAATCGTTTCTGTGGTTCCGCAAGAATCGCACATGGGCTTATCCCCCATTCCAATGCGGAATGAGTAGGCCTTCGTAAATGCCACCCCGAGCCAGAGGCGGCACTATACTGTCGCCTCAGAGCGGGAAATTTTTTTATGGCACTTGTAGCTTTAAGGATGGATCCAGCCTATGAAGATGAGACTTCGGAAAGTTGGGAGAAGACAAGTATTTGTGTGTCATAGCTTTAGCCCCACAATATGAAGCTTTGTTGCAGCGTCGGTGCTTGATAAGGGGATTGATTGGAACTGGTCGGGCATATAGATGGGCAGACTCGGCGGCTTCGTCGGCGAGGTCATTACCAGCAATGCTGGTATGTCCAGGTAGCCACTGGAATATAATTTCATGCCCTTTAGCGATAGCTTGATGGTAATCTTCACTTATTTCATAAGTCAGCGGCTCATGAGTCATATGATATAGGCAAAAATGCAGGCTCTGAAGTGCTGCCTTTGAGTCGCAAAAAATGACCCATTTCTGAGGTGTCTCTTGCTGGAGATATTTGACAGCAGCATGTAGGGCAGCAAGCTCTGCCGCTGTTGATGTTCTCATGTGGGACAGTTTGAATTTGATTGTGGCTTTCGTAGCCGGAATGACAACGGCACCTGAAGAGCTGGTAGGTGAGACCGAAGCATCAGTATAGATGCGTATTCGGTCCCCGTATGTCTCATTGATTAATAGCAGCGTCATCTGTTTCAGAGCTATTGTTGGGTGATTGGCCTTCTTCTTTACACCGGGAATACTTAGGCGCGCCTGAGGCTGTTGGAGACACCACAAGGGTAATGAAGGCATTGCTGCTGGTGTGTATCCTAATGGAAGACAATCTGAATGGGTGATTGTAACTTCAGAAAAAGTTGCACGCGGTCTCTGCGATGGCAAGAACGCCAAGTGATGATCAGGGTCGCGGGAAAAGTGACGGATATGCGTCCTGAGACAATCCACAGCAACGTATGTTTGGATGGAATGATCTTTGGCGAGGATGGTTGTTGCAGCGGTTGATGCACAGCGAGGAAATCCTAAACACGTGCGCTATGCTTGGCCCTGTAAGCTCTCCAATAAGCGAATATTTGACTTGCACGTTCTAGACAACACTGGAAGGCTGTAGTATAAATAGCCTAGGAAGAGAGCTCTGTACAACTGAAACATGTGTTTTTGCGCACAGGAATCTCAGTACCTGAGCAACCGACAACAGTTTTTTTTTCTTCGGGTACGTGCAATGAAGTCTCCAGGAAAGATTTCGATCGATTATTACACTCAAGAATCGGTTGGCCTTTCAATAGGTGATAGTGTGTCCATTAATGGAGACTGGGTATGATGTGATAGGTTTATGTGTGAATGCAATCAATGCACATTTTCCGTCGATACAGTCACGCCTTGTGTTTGAAGGTATGCTGACGTCAAAGTTGCTGCCCGCTGCGATCGCGCGCGAACTTGAAGGCGAAAAGGCAGATATCATCTGCGTTTATCGAGAGGTAGTTTGTTTTAGGCAAAACTTCAGTTAGTCTAATGAGTGTCACATTGAAAAACGAGGGACTCAATACTCCTCCTTGGGGCACGCCACAGTAAGTGTAATATTCAGCTGTGGGGCCATCTTCTGTTTGTGCAAAAAACGACCGGCGAGTTATATAGTCGGATAACCAGTGAAGCATGCGGCCGCCAATTCCAATAGTCTCCAGGGAGTTGATGACGGCGTCATGCGCAACGATGTCATACGCGCCTTTCACGTCAAGAAATAGCGCAACTGATAAGCGCTTACGGGTTTTCTCCTGTTGTACAAACGTTGTCAGGTCAATGACGCTATCAATGGAGGAACCACCCCTGGAGGAATGGAGAAAGCCTGCCATGAAGGCTGGGTAGATATTGTAACGCTCGAGATACCATTGTAGACGTGCAAGGGCGATCCTTTCCATCACCTTCCCGATGCAGCTGGCCAGAGTGATAGGGCGATATGTCGCAAAATCTAATGGAGATTTTTCCGGCTTCAGCAAAGGTACCAGATGACTTCCATTGCCGGGGAACTGTACCTCTATGCCATGAATTGTTGAAACTGCTCAGAAGTGTTCTTGTTGCCTCTTGTCCAAGGTGTCCCAGGGCAGCATAGGTGACGCCCTCAGGGCCTGGAGAGGATGATCGTTTCGAAATGGCCAGGGCAGCTTCGAGTTCTTCCATGGTAAAAGACACGTCGATTTCTGGTACCCAAGCCGCAGGGAGCTAGGTCACTCACATCAATGTTGGTGCTGACAGGCTTGCCAGTGACTCGCACAGAATTCCTCCGCCACACCAAGCTCAGTTTGGCCAAGATGGAGGGCCAAACCTGCGAATGGATGTCGTTGTTGCAGGGATGAACGAAGACCGCGGACTGTCCTCCAGATATGTGAAAGCGGCTTCTGAGGGTCCAGTGACTCACAGACTCTCTTCCATCGCTCACTCTCTAGTTTGTCTAAGCGACGCTCAATTTTCTTTTGAATGCGTCGTGCGTCTCTGAGATCATAAATTGATTTAGTGCGTCTGTATCGTCGCACTGCACGCCGTTGAATCGCACGAAGTCTCTCAAGTTTAACGTCGAAATCTGTTCGGTTTGACGACATTGATAATAAACACTTGGCAGCTTTCATCGCTTCTGCGATGGTGTCGTTGACGTTGCAGGTGAAATCTCCCCGACACGCTTCTTCCATGCGCTACGTGAACTTAGTCCAGTCAGTGCTCTTCGAGACACTATGAGAGAACGACCGAGTGAGTCCATTAATCTTTAGGTAGGTGGGCATGTGATCACTCCCGTGAGTCTCGATGTCGCAAAACCATTTAACATATGACGTGAAGCTCCATGACACTCATGTCAATTCGAGGCAGCTGCTATACACCGGACCGCACAGAAATGTCGGGCTGCCATCGTTCATGAAGCAGAGGTCACAATCAGAGGCAAGGGACACAACATTCCTTCCCTTTGAGTTGATCCAGGTGCTTCTCCAAAGGAAGAGATGCGCATTGAAGTCTCCAGTGATGACCCAGGGGCCATCAGTTTCCTGTAATATATATTTCAGTCTTTCACAGTCAAACTGCTTTGATGGGGAGATGTAACAACCAATAAGAGTGTAAGACACTTTCGTTGTTTCTGACGCGGATGCATACGTATTGGTTGTAGTTATGAGGCTGAACCGTATGCGAAACATAGGTCAAGTTCGTGCAGATATATATGAAACGTTGCTTCGTTCCTCGCATGCGGAAGAAGCAAAAACTTCGCAACCAGATAATCTGTAAGGAGTTCATACGTTCGGTTCGCAAATGACAAGTATAGGAAACCAGTTCTTCAAGACAAATTGGCGCAAATCCAAGATGCGGGACTTCAAGCCTCTGGTATTCCAAAGAAAAATCGTCGCACTTTTAACTTCAGTGCGAAAATAAAGGTTTGGGTGAGCCACGGGGCTTATATTAGGCTTGCAAGTACTGGATTGAGTGCCTCAAGTATTTGCAATGCACCTTGAGCTGTCGATGTCTGCAGCTTGTTCAGTAGCATGCGAATCGTATTCATTAGTGATCGCACCAACGCAACTTCTTGCCGATCCTGTTCAGTCAATTCACCTGCAGAAGATACTCGTGGTAGACTACTTCCGTCGCCGTGCAGTGAATCTGTAGATGGTTGCCGTTTGGGCAACGCAGGCCAGGCTTCGGTGCCTACATTCTTCTCAGTGCCCTTGTGCTTTGAAGGCCTTTCTGATGTGCGTGGCCTGGGTGGCAGTGAAGGAGGTGACAGTGGACGTGGCACACGTGTCACCGACGTAGCTTTTTTTGGAGAAAGTCGGCGACGGGAACCTCGCTTCCTGATTTTAGCGGCTTCTTCTCGATGAAAGGAATGATCTCTTGTCAGTTCTTTTAAGACAGCAATTTCTTTCTTAATTTTGGGCAGTCCTATGATAAAGCCTTATGATATCCGTGGCAGTTTAGACATTTCATGACAGTAGCCGCACAATTATCCGCGGCGTGTGGCTCAACGCAGCGGGGACACACTGCTTCGTTCTCAGAGACGGTGCTCACGTGTCCTGGTTTCATGCAGTTGCGGCACTGCAGAGGCTTCCGAATGAAAGGCCGGACAGGATGACGAAAGTGGCCTACATTAACGTGCGATGCCAGGCAGTTTCCCTTGAGCACAATCTTCACGCCACGTGAGTTGCCCAGGCGCAAGACATCAACAATAACGTCACGATCGCTCGTCGCTTTAACCAGAATCGGCAAGTCATTGTTGAGGATGGCCAAGTCTACGTCGTATACGACACCGATGATGACATCAGAGCCCAGCGGGATGCTTTAGCGCACCTGCATGCCATCAAGATCTGTTACCTTGCGTAGGGCGCTAAGAGCACCCGCATGCGGAACATCAACCACCGGTACATTTTTGCGGGTGTTCACTCTAATGGCCGTGATTTCGTTGGGCACCACGGTCTCCAGCTGAATCGAGACAGATTGCCTATTAAGCCGCTTCATGTTACCGTTGGGTATCACAGGAATAGACAGGGTGGTGTTGGTGTCCGGGCTCCACATGGGCCCAACAGTTTGTGTACTGAAGAACGAAGAGGTCCTGATGTTCCTTCTCTTCGCCTTGGGGCTTCGCACAAGTTCGAAGTCGTCGTCATGAGAAGGGAACTCGATGCAAAGCGAGTAGACGTGGGTGCCCTCGCTGTCGCTGTCAGTCTGTAGCCCGATTCATTTCCTGGAGGCGACCGTCGCTGACGCCACCGGATCCGGCAGACGCCCTGGACAGTCCACGTCCATCGCCACCGAACTAAGCGCGACGAATTTTAAATACACTAGAGATTTCACAGAAATAGCCAGAGGTAGAAAAACAACACTCCGCCCAGAGACACTTCGTTGTCGTAACTTCGTAACAATGATATAGACATCAGAACTCCCACAATAATTGCTGATATAATTATTATTGCGAGGCATTCTTTTCGAGCGCGGCCCAGTTTTTCCTGCCAACAGTCTGATCGCTTTCACGAAGTACTAGAGATATAAAAAACCTAGATAGTACCTGAAGGGCCAGTGAAACAGTGTGCAATCACTCATCCCTTCACACGTCCGCTCTTCGCTTCCTGGAAAAGCGTGCCGGGGTTATTCTATAGGTGGGGGTTGTTGACGGTGACGTTAGCCCTATACAAGAGGCCAGCACTTTAAGTAACTGTTGACGTTGGACGTCCTAGGCGCGTGTAAGAGACGCCAGGACTCTATAAAGAGGGTCGCTCCTTCCCGCTTCAGTGCGCTCTGGGAGCTGCATTGAGTCTCCGCATTGTCTCTACAGTATCGTTTCCCGCCATAATCCTTGGCCCGAAGAAGCTTCTCATCCCATCTTAGCTTGAGGAACGTAAGCGCAAGCGCGCTGAGGCCGTTATTTGTCGTTATGCGGTTCAGGCGCATGAGCCCCGCGCTGCCCTTCGGGAACGAAAACGAATCGACGAGCGTGAACGCTACAAACCGATGAAATCAATGAAACCAGTGGACCAATGGGCATTGCATAATTGAATGTCAAATTAATGTATATTTGTACCGTAATGTAACTTATTGTACATAATCATCTCTAACACTTCGATGTAATAAAACATTTCACCTTTAATAACTACTGTGCTATTCCCACTGCACATGGCACCAGTTGGCACACACGTTACAACTGCGGACGCCGTTTCGCTCCAGAAAATTAACAGGATTCGTAAGAACCCTCCGTCTGGGCAAGCACCAATGCTTCGCATCACCTCGCACTCAACTGGGGTTGGGGCTGCTGTAATTTGAGTAACGAAATATCACTAGTTTACTTTTTAGTTGATGACCATAGGGGCATGTTGTAATTGCAGAATTGAAGTCAGCCAGTACTACAGCTTGACCTTTTCATAAGAATAGGTTATTTGGCCTTAAAGGGACACTAAAGCGAAACAATAAATCAGTTTAGACTAATTAAGCCTTGTTTGAGAACCCTGCAGGCAGTCATTTCAAAAAAATAGTTTGATTATTAGATGAGAAAATGAAGGTCCAAGTATCAGTATTTGAATTTCGCGCTAAAACCCCAGCGCCGGTACGTCAGCATGACGTCAGGGATTCCAAAGTATGTTTTCGCATTTGGGCCGTGTTCGCTGAATAAAGGTTCCCGAAACTTGCGATGTTTAATATTTGGTTCCTTTAGAACACAATGTAGTCAATCTGTACCGCTATATATAATTAGTAGGCCCTAGAACATGCCACCAAAATCCAAGACGTCACAGCCCCCAGGTGCGGAAACTTAAGTAGGCGTCGCTACCCGTATTTCGTTCTTGCGCTTTTTCTGGCTTACCAAACGTCTTATCGTTGTAAGAGTGGTGTTCTTGGTGTTTTACAACGGTAATTTACTGATGCAGAAGAAATCATTTCTCACTTTAGTGTCCCTTTAAACATTGCGGCAGTGCCTTCGTCGCCCTCTGGTACAGGTACTACGCACAAAGCATCTATAAAAGGTTATGCTTCAGTATACCGGATGACCTCAACTCTGTAGTTGTATGGTCCATAAATTCATTGTGCTAGAAGAGATGCAGTTATATTTGCTTAATAATAATAGTACTGACGACTATCGTACAAATTTGGCGACCGCCACGGCTTATTCAGCATTCATATATTATTTTATCTAGAATACAACATTTTAATATCAGAGAGAGTCTCCGCTGAAACACGTGGCATGTAATGGGATTCACGCGTTCGTTTTAGTCCTACCGTCTTCATATTGCAAGGGACTGATCATGTGAATTCATTTTAAAAAATAAAACATACATTAGCCAGTAAGCTAACGAACAAGAAATCAAATTAATATTAACGTGACTACTTCTGCAGAACGAATTATAAGCGCCGGCAGACCAAAAACATAGAAGCGTTCTTGCTTTATTTTATCGTTTTTAATATGGTATAAAGGTTATAAACAGGGATACGGTACCTCAGAAAAATTTGAAAGAAAGACCTACAGGCGTCCTCATTGTCCTCGGCAGGTTAGTTTTAACAGGTTAGTAGAGTGACGTCACGTGCGGTCGGTGTCGGTGGCGGGGGGCTGTAAAGGGAGAGACTGAAAAGAAAATGAGCGCTGTCGCTTGACGTCTCCAGGTGGGGTCTCCAAGACGAGAGGACAAGAGCGGGGCAGTACATAGGAAGGCGGCATGGATTTCAGCGTCGAGAGAGAGAGAGAGAGATACTGATAAATGAAAGGCAGGCAGGTTAACCAGGACTGAGGCCGTTTGGGTACCCTATATATACGCTGGGAAAAGGGAAAAGGGGAGGGAAAGATTAAGAGATAGTCCACTGTGGACATCGCCGACGTGGATATCAGCATCGAGAGCTGCGCCTTAGGTGTGAGGGATGCCGTAGAGGGCAGTGTGTGATCAACCTCGTTTACCTGCATTTTTTTTTTCAGCGTTCACCGGACTATCAATATGTGGGCACATCAGCGTACTTACTGCGCGCGCGAATATTGTGCTGCCAAAATACTCAGTTTGCACTCGTAAAAACGCGAGTTGGACAGTGGAAAGTGCTTTAAACCCAACGCCCTGTAGATGAAAAGAGCCCTTCGCATTGACATGGTTGTTCGGCTTTCTCTCCCTTGGCGTGTCGCAGCCACCTCGCTCCTGGGTGGCCTGAACCCCGAGCTGTACCGGGTGACGGCGGACGACGGCGCTGACGACGGCGAAGAGCGCAGTTTCCCGGAGAGCCACCGTGGCCGCATCTGGTTTTCGCTGCAGTACGAGGACCCCCGCGAGAGCCTCGAGCTGCGCGTGATCAAGGGACGCAACCTGCCCTCGCGCGTCTGCGGATCGGTCAACTGCTGCGACCCCTTCGTCAGGTGAGCGCGCGGAGAGCGGATTCACGGCACGGGGCTGGGCATGGTTCGATGTGCACGCGGTGATCGGTCCGCTAAAGCACCGCTGATGGCTGCCAGCGGTCGTGTATGGGCGTCTTGCGCTGGAACTTGAGGTACAGTAGCGGCGCCTGGTGGCGGCGCGCGAAACGTTATCTGGGTAGTACCGGCTTGGGTAGTATTGAGCCCTGGCTGTGGCGAAGCACGTTTCTGGCCCGAGTTTTACGTCGATTCGCGCTTTTTTCTGCCCTGTTGCGAGTGCGAAAAGGCTCGTCACTTCTCACAGCTAGACCACGTTGCGAGCTAGCCGCAGCCTATAGTTTAACGAAAACGGACTCTCCGTGAGACGTAATGCTAGAAGCAGAAGGAATCGGCGATGCCGATTCGGTGAGACCTAACTCAGCCTCGAAAAAGCGTCGCCGTCGTTACTTCTGCGTCGTGAGCTGCCATGAACAAGAAGGCCTGAATCCCAACATCAGATTCTACCGTTTTCCTTCAAGGCCTCACGAAGCGAGCGTCGGGCGCGCTGGATAGCTGCAGTTCGTCGCGCTGGGTAAGCGAAACTTGGCGCCATGCTGACTTCCTCGCCTGTTTTTAAGCTTGGTTGATTATCTGCGTTCTAAAATTCGGTCTTTTGCGCCTACAGTCCCGACGGCAGACCGACATATAGCAGCAGGCACGGCTGGTGATTCACGATTCGAGACCCGGCCACAGCGACAATTAACAATTCCACCTGTGCGAAGTGGTGGAGTGACCAGGTGTGTGCAAATGACCACAAATGGTCGGGCTGATTCGGTGACAAGTTACTATCCCACTACGAGCAGCACAGGTTACAAAGTTAAATGTGCTCATCCTTGACCTCAAGCCAGCACGTTGAGGCAGCGCAGCAAGGTAGTATTGATTGCAGCACATCGATGTTTGAGCACTGTCATTAAAAGCTACGTGAAGCGAGCAGCGCACGAGCTCGTGCTGCAGCGATATTCGCACATACGTTACTGCGAGCTCATATGCATTGCACCGGTTATTTATCAGTTGCTAAAGGGACAGATGGCCGCTACTACAGTGCAGGCATAACTACTTGACTAGCGGCATGCAGTCAACAAAGATATAGAGGCCCGTCGTTTCGCGGCATGTCGAAGACCATTGCCGTCGCGGCGCGTACCGTCGTGCGCTCGAGCAGTTCCGTACACATGATGTCTGCTTATCGCTGCTGTGAATTCATTTATAGCAAACATTTCCTCGCGTTCGTGCACCTGAATCTAGCAGCGTGCAAACCTTACCTGAAGTTCAACTTCGTACGCGCCTCGTTTCACTTGCGATTGACACTGCGCTAAAATTTCGCCGCTTATTTCTTGAACGGCGTACACGTATTCGGCGTTGCATAATTTATTGCCTTTACGCAACGTGCCACCGCTGAAAAAATCTTTGGCTCCCGATATTTGCTGCAAGCCGTGGTACAACAAAACCGAAAGTGGCAGGTCCATATTGTAAACGTGCTTTCTGAAGCAGGCGACCAAGCTTGGTACTACCCAGTCCAGGACAGAGGGTGCTTTTTAGCACCATTTTCGCAGCGCCCTATGGGCAATTCAAGAGCCCCATTAGCGCGTTTTCGAGTAGAAATGCCAGTCGTTCACTTTTTCTTGATTCTTCCTTTTTTTCGCAACATTTGGTTGATTCAGTTGGGCCGAGATGTGGGCGAGACTTACGCATCCCGTAGTGACGCTCATTATTCGTGCAACCATTGGCTGACTTCCTTGTGAAATATTAGACGACGATAACAAATTGTGCAGTTTCTCGGCACCGCGAAGTCACCTGATGCGATGGTTTTCAGCCTAGCTAGTTCCCTCCTTTTACTCAATATTGTGTGTTAGTGGTCATTTGTATTTATCAATAGATTGGGGGGAAGGGGCAGAGATAGAGAGAGCGATAGAGAGAATCCTACATTTCAAAACACTGGCAAAGCTGCACGTATGCGGCGAAGAGCAGCTAGAGCCATAATTATAGGCGGAAATGTACACTGCGCATCACCCTTGTGTGGAGCACGGGGATGGCGGCCGCCGGGGCGCTCCGCAGGCAGCCAGCGACATCTAACGGTAGCTGCTGGGCTCGAGGTAAGAGGTGCCTGGGCACGCAGCGGCCGACGCATCTAATCTCGGGCCCAGCCACTACCGTTCCGAGTGGATGCACCGTGTGAAATGACCTGCTATAATTCGTAGATATAAATATGTGTCATAACGTAATTAATTTAGAAAGTTAATTAGCGTAATTCCGTTTACTATTCAATTGAACGTTTTGATTTCTCGTGGAAGTAATGGCCACCTCATCGAGCAATTTAGATCAAAGGTTATAATTGTGCTATTTGCACAATTTTATATAAACAGAACCCGTGGATAACCCACGAAATTATACATTTAAAGCGGAAAATTAACCGTGAGAGACAGAAGTAAAAAAAAGATCATAATAAAATTTCGGCGCTAAGCTCTATATTGCGCACAAATATGGCTGCTGCTAAAAGAAATTACTATGACGTGACATCAACTAATTTTATGAAGCACGATCCGCACCGTTTTTGGCGCCATTTGTCGCATAATAACGAAGGTCCAAGTGGCATTGTCGCTAATGGCGAACTTGTGTCGGACAACTCGCGTATGGCAGTATGTTTTAATGATTTTTTTCAATCTGTCTTTACTGACATTTCTGCAGATGGTCTTTCTCCCCTCTTACTAGAATCCCTGTACACATCACCAATGCCTAATATTCAAGTTTCGCATGAAGGCATTGTGCCTCTTTTGCTTAGAATTAACGATAAGAAATCAGTCGGTCCAGACGGCATACCAAATGCCTTTCTGCGCAGATATGCGGAATGGGTAGCTCACTATCTAGATATCATTTTTAATTCTTCACTAAAACAAAAACGGGTTCCAGATGACTGGCTAGTCGCAAAGGTGGTTCCGGTTCACAAGTCTGGGGAAAGGCAACATATTGGAAACTATCGGCCAATTTCACTCACGTGTGTAAGCTGCAAACTACTTGAACACATAGTTTCAAAGTCATCTACACCTACCTTGAAGACAAGAAAGCTTTTTTTCCCAACCAGCACGGATTTCGGCAACACCTTTCGACTGTCACACAGCTGATAGAAACGATCAACGATTTTTAAGCTTCCTTGAACAATAGAAAACAGGTCGACGCTATATTTTTAGATTACTCGAAGGCGTTCGATCTGGTCTTACATAACGAATTCATGAAAAAACTGATGAAAATGAATATAAATTATGATGTTGTTATGTAGATCCGCTCATATCTTACAGATCGGACACAATACGTTGAAATAAATGGTAACAAATCTAACCAATCAAAAATAACCTCAGGTGTTCCACAGGGATCCGTTTTAGGACCACTTCTTTTTCTAGTTTACATAAATGATATTGCTCGTCACACAAGTAATGACATAACCATCCGGTTATTTGCAGACGATTGTTTATTATATCGTGAAATCAATAACCAAAACGATAAGGCGCCACTTAGTCAAGCCCTTAAAGCTGTAGAAGTCTGAGCCGCAAAAAGTAAAATCTAAGTCTATTTATGCACAGAATTACAAACAAAACAAAGCATGTTATTGAGTGTAATTTTGAGATGAACACCACAATTCTATCCGAAGCTGAAACGATAAAATGCCTAGGTTTAACAATTTCGAAAAACATAAGTTGGAAATCACACACGGACAGAATTTGTGGAGCTGCAGAAAAAAAATTATGGTTCCTTCGCTGAAAATTAAAGCTAGCAACCACACCCGTCAAACTACTTACAAATTTAACTTACATTAGACCGACGTTAGAGCATGCCAGTGTCATTTGGGACCCGTTTCAATCACGATTAATAGACCGCATTGAGAAGATACAGAGAAAATCTGCAAGGTTCATTCTTTGCCGGTATTTTCATACTGACTGTGTTTCCGAAATGCTTCGGTTGCTTGATTTGCCTCCACTGGCTCAACGGCGGAAGTTGGCTAGACTTAAATTTCGTTTTTTGTTATCAAAAGGCCACTTCAATATTGAAACCACACCCTATCTTGCTCCCAGACAGGCTAGAAACGTCAGGTCAAGCAATCATTGCATGTTCTCAATTCCAAAAGCATATCTGGACATGCACGCTTATTCATTTTTTCCGCGAACGATTAAGGGATGGAACAATTTGCCGGCGTCTGTTTTGCAGTCGAGTAGCATTAAAATATTTGAGGAACGCGTTTAAAAACGTTTTATAAAATTGAATTTTAGTAGTGTCGTGCAAACGTTGTCAAACTATTCTAGAAATACATACAATAGTATTTCTTTTATGCTGCTTCCGATATCACTGTCACAATGTTACAAACATGTATTTCTTAGCCAGAAGATTGTATTTGTATTTGGTTATTTGTTTTGCGTTGTATTTTCCAACATCCATTGCTTCATGTCCTATTTACGTTTGTAAGGTGTTTACATTTTTTACACCATGTGCAAACTTGCTGAACCCACCCTGTTACGGCCAAGACGGCCAACAGTATTTGAATATAATAATAATAATTTGCCATACGCAATCTTTGAAAAATGTGGTGCGGAAAAAAAGATAAGAAAATACCCTGTATGTCGGTGAGTACAGACTAACTCTTTTGTTGTGTGTGTCGCGCAATCGCACCCGGAAAAATATCTCTCAGGAACGTCATCCGAGAATACCAGCGGCGGGACGAGAGGATCGGCCATTCGAGATTGTGTTTTGAGCTTGGTAGGGCTGTTTGAAAAAGAAAAAAAAGGGGAAAAAATGAAGAAAAGTACATAAGTATGCGTGCCAAGATGAGCCACTCGCTTTTGTGTTGCTTGTAAGCTGTCGAATAAAACTAGGGAATTTGAGCCCCTCACATCATTGGCATATTCGACAACGGGTGGCCACATTGCTGAGATACAAAATTACCTTTATTTTTCTAGGTGAACCTTTGAAATTTCGCCTCATGAAATTTAACACAGTCACAGATTTACCTATAAGTTCCAACACAGATCACGTGAAAACGTTGCGCATAACTAGCGTATTCAGCCTGTGACATACGTGGATCCTTGACGTGACACTGCGCATGGAAAAGCTTACGCTTGCGCGAGAAAGGTACATTATTGTACTTGATCAACAATTGGCGAAGAAGAAAAGCCGTAGGCTGGAACCAACGTTTCGAAAAGGAGACTTGTGTTCGTCAAGACGGCCACCATGGTATCTCGGTGTTTAAGGCATTGCACTGCTGAGTTGGAGGTCACGAGTTCGATCACGGCTGCAGCAGCAGCCGCATTTCGATGGGGGTAGGAGGAGGAGGAAATAAAGAGAGCAGGCGGGGATGTTAACCAGAAATGCGTCTGGTTGATTACCCTACTCTGGGGGACGGGAAAGAGGGAATAGAAAGATAAGATAGAGAGAGGGAGGGGGAGGAAAACCGCGGTGAGTTCGCGCTCGCGCGCGGAGGGCCTCACCAAGTCAAAGACGTTCACACAGGCCAGCCGCCTTCAAGAAAGACAAATGTGCCTTCACAGTTTTGTGGGCCGACGAGCGATGGGGAACGGTCTTCAAATAGCGCCTGCACGGACAACGGCCGATCATCCAGTCGTCATAATGCGATATATAATGTTTGTCTTTCCGACTGAAATCGATGACAATGGCACAATAAACGTTCGATGTTCTCTTCCACGCCGCAGACGTCGCATGCAGCACTGTCGGCCGTTCCAATCAAAGTACTGTATGCCTTCTTGAAAGCCACTCCCAGCCACAGCCGGTATTAGCTGCGAGAACTTAGGGTGGCGCTCCCTCGCGAGTGACGTCACGGCCAGGACTGCGCTCCCTCCGGCCCGCTCGGTTGCCACGTGCGCTCGTTCCCTTCGTGTATGCTTGGGGTATTGGTGGCTCGAGCCGTACTTATTGAAGGATATGTCGGCTTCTTTCTGCTGCCATACCTGAACCACAGTTCCTTCTTTAAAAGCGCGTGAGTTGAGAAAATTTGCGGCTTGGAATCGCAAGCTATGTAGCGTTCCCTTACAAACTTTGTTTATAGAAAGTCTATAGGCAGTCTGTAGATGTTTATAGACTGTCTATAGACTTTCTATAAAAAATTTGTAAGGGTTGTTAGGGGTCTATGGGTTTTTCAATGCATATACGCGCCGTGTCTGTCCAGAAATTTTGCGAGAAATGAATGTCTGCAAATTCAACACGAAATTTGTGTATGATACTTCACTAAACACTTAACATTCCTTTAGTACTTATCCACGAGAGACGTCGCATTTTACATGGAAGTAATATCTTGGTATTTTGTGTCAACATGTTATCCGTGTTAGAAAGATATTGCCCAGCGAAGCTGACATTATAATTCTTATTACTATGGTGGGTTGTTCTAGTCAAATATGGCCACTTTATTAATGCGTAAAAGAGAGAGGTGGCGCGCATTTCGTATGAAAATGTTTGCAGCTACTTTCACTGCTCTCTGAAACAGGCCCCCATAAAACGACTTGCTCATGGCTGCTAACACGACGGCGCGTCATATGCAGAGTATTTGCATAGTTAATTCACAAGTACCATAGTAGCAATCACCTGAAAGAAACGTTTCGTGGTTAAGATCGATAGCCAATCAATTGCAAGTGATGAAATGTTTCATAGTGGCTTTCAGTAGCCTTTGTCGACAATATGGCACGCCCCTTACGCAACGGTAGCAACCGACTCTCGTTATGGCAAGGCACGCATTATTCGCGAAACCCATCAGTTCACTAGAACTTCGAATTGACACCATGAATCAGTTTTTGACAGGGTCAATTACAATGCCTAAAGTATACTCGAGGTACTACAGCGCAGGTTAAGGTGCTTAGAAAAGGAAAAATCAAGCACTTTCTGCCTCACGATGTCTCGATTCAGCGTTCTTTAATTATACAAATGGAGAACTATTCGCTTCGTCATTATATAAAAGAGAACCTCGCTAACCTTCATGAGAAAGACACCACAAAGCTTGCATGTTTCACTTGATTTTTGACCCTCCACCGGGGAATTATATCTTCAATATATCCCATACTACTAATGAATGACGCTTCGGCTTCTTTCTGGTTGCACCCATACGGTCCAAAAGGCATACTCCCCTAAAAGATATGGGCCGAGCAGGATGTGTTAGCTCGCCAAACAGATTCGTCATGTATATTCCTCAAGCAACAAACACCAGTAAATTGCTCAAGTGAGTAGAACGTGTAGTACGGAAAAAGGAACATATATTGGTACATTCTTTTTTGTATTCTGCAAACAGCTCTAAGCCTCAATTAGCTTTACTTCAAGTTACTCCCACTTAAACACGTGAATAAAAGACCGCCTAATTTTGAGAAGCGGTTAAAGAAGCAAGTGGTGCTAGTAGAATCTAAGCTGCAGTTTTAAGTCCTCGTGTTACTGCCGAGCATTTCTGTGAAGAAATGCAAAAATTTGATTAAGTTACGGATTAAAATCAAGATAACTGTTGTAGAAGTCATGTACAGTCAGCGTTTGTGACATACTTGTTGCACCGCGACAGGTATGGTATCATAACTGGATTCTTGTATGCTATGTTTTTGCAGTTCTCGATCCGCGCATGAAAAAACCGCAATGGCTGGTCTGCGCTCCTTCGGCTGGCACTCTAGCGTTGCCTCTGAGAAGTGTAATGTTGTCCAGTAAATAAGCTCTCTGAATAAATTTTCACAAACGAAGACGTTGCAAAAATATATTTAAGACGACTGCCATAAGTGTACAAGCAAAGCAAAGAGAACGAGAGCGAACAAACGACAACTCTGCAAAGGCGCCCGGACAACGCCCGAACTGTAGCAAATGACAGGCGCGAGTCCGTGCCCTGACGTCACGCGAGCGGCGTGTTCCACTCTGTTAAAGAGAGCTTTCGTGCCAGGTGATGAAGCTGCCTTGCAGCGTCTGTCCTGTAAAGAGGAATGGGAACGCTGCGTTGTTCTTGATGTTACTCTCGGGCAGCTTTGTCTCTTTGGTCATTTCCACTGATCCCCCAATGGCCAGGTAGCCACTGGAAAATAATTTCGTGGCCTTTCTATTTGACGTCGTGATGAAGTTTGACGATTTCGTATGTTAGCTCTTCGTGAGCTCCACGTCTCAGATGGGGGTAAAATGCAAAAACTCTCTTGTACTTAAATTTAACTGCACGCTAAAGATCCCCAGCCCATGAACCTTAATACGGAGTCCCCTACTAAGGCGTACCTCATAATCACATCTTCATTTGACACGTAAAACACTCCAGAACTTAGCTTCGTCAGGGCAACAAGTCCCCTTGCAGAAACATTGGCTTCAGACTGAGGCTTCCCTTGTTCGCCCACACTTCGTCTCTTCAGTCTATATGTCTCTGGATGCTTGTATTTGGACACATTAAGGGAGATAAGCCATTCGTAATGCCAATTAGAAATTTTATCGCGGTAGTTTTGCAAGAATACTTGGTCATATACATATTTAATTTCTAACTACGATATACATTCTTCCGCAAAATCTGAATGTTTTACGTATGCCAAGATCAATATTGTCAATATCAACTACGAACCGTAGTGCACCCGCCAATAGTGAGCCTCGTGGAACTCCCGAAATTACGGACTGTCACGGATTACAACTTTTTGATTCTAGATTTTGTTTTGTACATATGGTAGGTCTAAGGCGATTTTAGGGTCTTTTCCCTTGTTTTTCTTGTTATCAAATTATATGGTGACATCCTGTCTTATTCATAAAAACATGACCGGCTCCTCGCCCCCTCCCCTTTTTTTATTTATCTCCCTTCTTTCCTGCGTGCATATTCTCAAGTGCATTAGGAATTACATGAGCATAAATTTATTAGAACGCGCGTGGCACCACTGTAAATCTGCGGCGTAAGACGTTGAAAGACTGACCATTTGCAGTGGAAAATGGTGTCAATGCCATGGCCTAGTGTTTTTCGAAGCATAGAAGGGCGGTAGAGAGAGAGAGAGAGAGAGACGCACACAGAGAGAACAACTTCATTTGACATGAAACCCTAGTCTAGGCCTGCTGAGAAAAGCAAGGCCTTGAGGAGTGGTGGCTAAACCTTAATAACAAAATCACATTTCAGTCTTTATCTTCTCTTTAGATGGCATTTTGAGCCCAGCCCGCGTTTTCTGCATGTGGGTCAGGTATACGAGCTCGTTTAGAAAATGTCACCCCCACGAGGTCGTCAACGGAATCATACATCGCCCAGAGACATACGCATAACCAGCTGCAGATGACGCCCCCTAAAGGAAACGCGCTGCTTTGCGCCCCCTACGCCGCACGCGGCACCTGTCGTGCTGATACACCTCGCTTCCGATATGCGAGTCCTGTCCTTGTGAGAATTCGTTGTGTGGCATGCTTGAGTTTCTTCCGTGGGTGTTGTATGTATAGCACCTTTCTCAGCGCAACCGTTTGTCGTAGAAATGAGCGCAACAAAATGAACCATCGTTACGCATATTAGTGACGGATATGCGTTTTTTCTCGCAGTAGGCGTTATAATATTTATGAATAAACGGAAACTCCTACATATCACGGTTTTTATATGAAATTCGCGTTGTAGGTGGCAGCTCATCATTGCCAAAGACATCATTAACTGATCTCAGACGGTTTCCTTTTTTTTTTGAAATTTATTTGACTCGGTGGTTTAGCATATGGTGCGAAAGAAAGAACCTCTTACTCCCAGAAGCACCATGCATGCTTGAACGCGGAGGATTTGGCAATACTAGGCGAAGTGGCAAGAAAAGCGCCGCAGCTAGTACCCCAAATGAAGCGTGAGCGTTCGTTTTGTCGCTGACTTTTCGTGCCCACGCCGGGAGAGATGAGCTTGACACTTTCCACAACCGCTGCCGGCGTAGCTCTTGCGAAGGTCCGAGTGAAGTGACTACTAAATATAACTGAAGGGTGCAAGCAGCGGAAAAATTTATTATTTGTTTATGCTTCTTTTTAACTTGTTCTTCCTTTCTGCTCGGCAGCCTGTGGGACCATACAGAGAAGTGTTCGGCCCAGGGTTTTCGAAAGGCCCATTCAGAAAGCGTATGGAGGCAATAGTTTTCTCGGCCTGGTATCACGTCAAGCGGCAGATCGGCGCATTAAGTTCCAAAGGGATCGGTAGTTCGAGAAATGTCAGTTTATACTTTACCCCTTGCATCATTGCGGTGAAAGCGGCCGCGATACCTGTGGTCCACAGTGCATTTTGCGTTATATTAAAGCATGGTCGTATATTAAAGCGAAACAAAAGTAGAAATAAATGCTAGAAGCCGGGGCTAAATGCAAAACGAATCAAGCGATAATATTGTAAATCTTCCCGAATGCTACAAAAGTGGCGTCGCTGTCAGGTGTCACACACCAAAGCAAACAACGCCGTCGAGGAGGAAGAAATGTGGGGAGACAGTGTACCCATGACACATCGAAAGCGCGACCGTTAAGGAAAAGGGACTTATGTGGTCGAGCTTTAGGCAAAGACGTGCACGGCGACACTGCCGTGAAAAGCAACGCCTGACAGACAAGAGTGACATACGTACGTATCGACAAAGCAGTGGGACCTCTGCGACTGGGATATGCCGGGTTTTCTGTTCTTTTTGTTTTCATATGGAACGTACAGGTGGGAGCCCCACTTAGTGAATGTCCATCACCGCCTTTCAATACGAGATTTAGTTAGGAGGTAATATGTGAAAGAAACTGAGTATTCAACCTTCGTGCGGGGATTGGTCTCTTCGTTCAACACGTCGTTGGATTGTTGCTCTGCCTCCATGTCATATTCCGTGAATATCGAAGAGCACCCCAGTGTACGGTGCGGCGTCGTGCGCGATCAATGAACAATCAATGGACGATATAGGTCTTCCAGGCGCACGCAAAATAACATCTTGCGCAAGTTCCTAAGCCGCTGTTCTGTGTATCTGTTTCGCCTTGTTCGGAAATTGAATTTAGGGTAGCGAGGTTTAAAAATGTTCAATTTTTTGGTCAAAAACAGATAGCGTTGTCGAACCATTGAATAGGAATTGGTCGGTGAGCTCCAGAACGTTTCTTCAAAACCAGAACACTGCCGAAATGAAGAGCAACAGGGTCGAACAGATATAGCGCGCTGTTCCCCGCTTTTCCCGAGCGCACCGGCAAATTTCTCGCGCTGTGGATAAGCGTATCAATTCAGCGACGGTGGCAACCGAGAAACCAAGCGAGTTGCGAAAAGAGTAAATCGCGCGAGCGGTCTAAGCGCAAGCCGCGCAATCGGTCTGGATCGGATGCGCTGTCGCCCACGAAATGGAGAACTCGCGGAACGCGATGTCATGAAATTGACGTCTTGCAAAATGGGACTCGTGGAATCTGTCTGTATAAGGTGGGTGGAACCTTGGACACGGCTGGTGGCTGCTTCTCAATTATATTTTGAACCTCCAAGTTTACTTTTATGAGAAAATCTCGAGTTCACTTTCCGGCTGCCACTCTCTGGCATCTACGAAATGACGAAGATAAACAAACGTAAGCAGCGCATCGGTGCGTCATTGGATGAGCGTAGGGTGGAAAAATGGCCTTAGCGTGGATTGCGCCAGCTCCAGCCATCGCAAGAAATTTTATGTTATGACGAACATGTTCTGCCTCTCTGCCACAGTGAAAACTGTGAAATGCGCTATTAACCCTTCCGGCCCTGGTGATGTCATTCGACGCCATCACAGAAAACGCCCTACAAGATTCAAGAAACATAATAAGTTGGAAAACTTATGCGTTGCACGCGAAGTTTACATAGTCTTGAGGTAATTACCAAAAGGTGGGCTAGAATGTGGCAAAAAATGCAATGTTGTGGCAAGAAATGCAGTGTTGTGCCAAAAAATCAAACCAAGAAAATCAATAGTAGCAGGGACACTTTTGATCCCACTTTAGGAGGTTGTCTGAGTTGAACATCTTGAGCGTCTGGTCTGATAATTTAATTTTAGAATAAAAATGTACTTAAAAAATAAATGAAGTAAAGGGATAGCTCATTTTACGATGCGTAATTTGACGTCACGAGGGCTTAGTGGCTGTAAAAGCTACGCTGCTTAGTTTCATAGTCGTCACTTCGCTTTTTTTTTAGCGAGTCTCTCTCCCTCTTTGTTTTATTTGTTTGCTATACGGAATTGTTAAAAATAGGCTGTGGCACTTAGCATATTTGTAGTCATCGAGCTAGATCACTCAAAGACACGGGCATTTCTTTCCTGAAATTCATGTACAAAACACCCTAATATTTTTATTGCTTGACTTTGGGTACGACCAGCTGTTGAATTTATTTCACGTCATTATTCGTCTTTTCACTAAAGATCATAATTCCCTATTTCTCCGGGATAACCTAAGGCTTGGATTTTTTTTCAGTTTCAGTTTATTTCTTTAATAAGGAGGAGACATACATGTTTACATAAGTATACAGAAGGAGGTCCCAGAGCATGTGGCTGAAAGGGGACCTCCTGTCAGAAAATATATACATTAAAGGAAATACAAGGTATAAAACAGCAATATAGTAGTCACTATGAGGAAGCATATTCAAAGTATAAGTACAAACTGTAAAGTAATATAAAGTCAATAGGTAGTCGTACAATTAAAACAGTAGTTTAGGGCATTCGCAACATAACAAACCAAAATATTATAAAGGCTATAAATGAGAGAAAAAGAAAACTAAAGAAAAAAGAAAAAAAATGACAAGGAAATGAGCAGGAGTGAGGTGAATAGCTTAGATATGTGGATTATTTTGGCTATCTAGTAGAAAAGTGAATAATGTTTTCTTGAAGAAACTCAACGACGAAGAGTGCTTGACATTTAATGGGAGGCTGTTCCAAGTGGATAATGCTGCGAAATATCCAGATTGTTTTCCACAATTAGTATGTATTAGTGGCAATAAGAAATTGTTGTTAGCTGCAAACCTTGTGCGGTTCAAGTTAACCAAAGTAGCCGCAGAAAATATATTTACTGGAGAAGGATTACGTATTACCTTAAATAACGTTATGGCTAATTTATATTTAACAATATTTTTTACTGAAAGTATTCTGTGGTTGAAAAGCATATCAGAAGCACTGCAGTTGTATGAGCTAAATGACAATATCTGGATGGCTTGATTCTGGTGCTATAGTGGTGCTATATGAGTTGGATATGTGTTACCCCATGCTGTAATGCAATAATTAAGATGGCTGTGAATAAAAGAATAATACAAGGTCAGCAATGTTGGTTTGCTAAAATAATATCTAGATTTAGGTAAAATTATAATACCGGGAGAAATTTTGCGCTTTAAATAGGCGATATGGTTCGTAAACTTTAAGTTTGAGCCAAGAATTATTCCAAGAAATGAGCATTCATTAACTTCACTGATGTTAAGAGAGTTTAGGTTGACAGTGGGAATGAACTCTGGTGTCCTATGATTCGAATGAAAAAGCATAAAAGACGTTTTGGTAGGATTTATGCTTAGCGAGTTAAGCTGGCACCACGTTAAAATATTTTTCAGATCAATGTTTAGCTTAGTAGTCAGGGAAGTTAGTGAACGATCGGTAGCAAGTAATGTAGTGGCATCGGCGTAAAGAAAGGCCTCAGTTTCTGTTAAACAACCGGGTAAATCATTTATATAAAGCAGGAATAGTAGCGGGACGAGTGCAGACCCCTGCGGGACCCCTTTATTGGTTATCGCTGCATTGCCACGCATATTCGTAGGTTTTTGTAAATCTTTCGGATTTTCCGCTAGAGGCACTACGTCGTTCGCACACATCAGACGAGGGACCTTCTGTTGAACCCTTTGCTCATTACACATGTAAGATAGATCCAAACCTAATCCACAGTTCTCCAATCACCTTTCTATGCCCTTGGCTAAAGCGTAAACAACAATATGCAGCCGGAGGGAATCCTTCTTTCAGTCTTCGGTGAATTTCCACAACTGCATTGCATTTCCGGTCTTCCCATAAAATTTGTACTTGGTTGTCCCTATAATCTCCTTCAGCAGATCTCCAAAATCGTTATCTATGCCTTCGTGCTTGAGAATATTCCATAGCGATTCCCTCTGTATATTGTCGTAAGCTGCCTTAATATCTAGAAACGCCATTCATGAAAGTACTCTCAGCTATTGAGACCTCTGTGCACTGAGTTAGCATAAAAACATTATTCTCCAAGCGTCTTCCCGATCTTAACCCATTTTGTAGCTCCCCCAAGATATTATTTTGTCCGCACACTTTCACAGCTCTAATTTTATGGCTTGCACTGCTATGTTCTATATCACCGATGTTACTGTAACTGGTCGGTACGAGGTCGTCTTATCCCTATCGCATTTGCCTTTGTAGATGACGTTCTTCTTGATTTCATGTCATCCAATCAGGATTTTTTTTTAATTACTTGCTCTACGGCACTAGTCAACTCTGCTCTGCTATTTTGACCCAGCTGTATTGGAATATCATCTGGTCCTGCTGCCGCGTTGTTAGTGCATCTGGTTGAGCCTGAACAACGCTTTCTTTCATGATAGTAGTCTGCTGGGCCAGTCGGCGGTAACATATTGTAAACGTATAAGCAGCTTAATGGCAGGGGTGAAGAAAGAGCCTCTGTCCTGTCAAGTCTTTGTTCACTCCTACCGTTAAACCGCGCATACGTTTACGATATGTTAATCGTTTTTCTTGCCGAATTTATCCCTAATAACATCTCTGGTTCACTGCAGTGCGTCGTCTCCTTCGATGATGTCACCGTTTTCATCCCTTATAGCGCTATCCCTTATCCTCCCTTATAGTATCTTATATAACCATTTGCGAATATTAAGTTGGAGGTCCTAGTGTTCTTACGTGGTTTAACAAGCTTTTTGGTGGGCCTTTGCCTTTTGCCAATGTCAGGCATCCAACGTTCACTTGTAATTTTTTTTTTCTTGCATGGGCTCACTCGCCACCCTTGTACTTTCTCGGTACTTGTTCTATCTAACGAGTGCCTCTTCCTCGTGTAATGCCAAATTTTTGGTTTCTTTATGACCCCTAGACGCCTCCTTACGCTCTTTCATAGCTTGCTTTATTTCCTTGTTTCACCACTTACGTGATTTTCTTTCCACTCCAACAATTTGAACCCATGTTTGTTTGCATGGCGTCTACCAAGTCTTTATATTCCCAGACTGATGTAGGAAGCGCCTCCATTTTCTTCTCCATACTTCTTGCAATTTCTGCTATTTGCTTTTCATTAATATTTAACAGTTCTTCTGCTATTGATTCCTGTCTTGTGCCAGTATCTCTCCCAAAGACATACGTTTGTCATCGCTACCTAGGCTATCTGTTTCTGTTTCATCTATTGGCATTTAGTCTAGTCGTTCGTAAGCCGTTTAGGAGACTAAGGCGTAATCGACGCATAACTGGTTCTTTCAGCATTGCCACGTTACCTGACCATAACATTTATCCATGTATTTAGAAATGAATCCTACCTTGAAGCCCATGCTTGACTTGATCTAAACTACGCCTGTCGTGAACGCGCCGAAGGAAACTCAATGAGCGTCTTGGGCACGTTATAACGCCAGGCGTCATTTACACCAAGTCAAGCATGGGCTTCAAGTTAGTATTCATTTCTGAATACACAGGTTGTGTTCTCTAATAATTACTGAAAGGTTCTGCTCGTAGCAAAGATTCAGAACCACCGTGACCAGTGTGTCCGTCTAGATCCTCCATGTCTGCATTTATATCTTCTACTAATATCGCATAGCCTGATTTTCTAAACTCAATATTATCGTTTCTAATACCGTCACTCAATTCTTTATTTTCGTCCCTGCTATCGCTACTTGTCCATAGGTAAGCTTATTCAAGCCACGTGTTTTTTGCCTTCCCATGTGCCGCAAGTCCATAGATGCTTCTTTTATGCCTATATAGTTTACCCTTTCTCACTTCAAAGCTTGCCTAATTAACATGTTTACACCTCTGCCTTTCGTTGACCCAGTCACTCTGTTGGACCCGTCCCATAGAAAAATTGTCAATAACAGGTGGCTTCTCGAAATCTCGAAGAAGCGTTTCGCTCAAGGCGTACACAATAACGACTTCGTCATTCAACTGTGTTTGGATTGCTAGCCATTTATTCTGCTTGTGACTACCCTGCATGTTTATGTAAGAAATTGGGCTGTCTCTATGTTTATTCTTTGTGCGGCATTTATTAACTTCTCCTGTTTGAATTCTTCTTGCTGGTTTGTTGCTACCTTCAGTACTTAATCTACACTAAAACATGCTGCAGTACATGACGGCAAATATCTTGGCAGCTCTATTTCCAAGCATTTTACCGTCAAAATCACGGCAGTGCGTCATTTTGTAAGACGTACACGACGACCTGCTACACACGGCATGCCAATCGAATCACGTTATTATCATGAGCAATTCCCCCCCCCCTTCCTTTTTTCTTTTTTCATGTTATATTCGTGACTCTCTCCTTGTCTCCTTATTCACTGCAATAGAAACGTCTTGTCGGAATGGCGTCGACGTGGCTTTTCAAAAAAATTATAAAACATGACGGTTAAAATGACGGTTAGTTTTTTACAATGTGCCTTCCTGAGTGCCTGCGGCCAGCCTAAAAAAGCTACTGCGCGTGCCAAAAATCGACGTCCTACCGGTGTTCCCACGCTATCGTTAAAATGTATCCCGGCACTCCAAAAGGCGCCGTCGTGGCCTGCCCGGTGTACTTCTGGGTTGTTGAGAAGGACTACAATAAATTATGTGCATGATGTAAAAATAAAAAAAACGAAAACATTTTTACGTATAAAGGGTGTCCCAGCTAACTTTAGCAAGAGTTTAAAAATATGTGAATGCCACGTAGCTGCAGCTACGTGGCGTTCTGTTCATGGACAGAACCAAGGTAATGCTGTTTGCTGTCGCTTGGAGATACACAAATTCTTTGTTTCATTTCGCAAAATTAGATAGTTAGTCTTAATTAATTAATCAACTTCTCAAATATTATATTTAGATGAAAAGTGTCAATGAGAATATTGCACGGTGACGCGAGAAACTCCCGATAGAGCTTTCTGTTGCTCAATACGTGATACATAAAAATGTTTTTCCGAACCTGAAAGAATCCCGCAAATATCCGCACAAAATTGCCGCGTGACTGGCAGCTCGAGGCACTTTGCGTTTATTCGAAGGCTCCTTTCACGCTCGCAAAAACACTTTTAGGTATAGCGCGTATCGAGCAACAGAAAGCTGTATCGGGATTTTTTCACCTGGCTGTACAATTTTCTCATTGGCGCTTTTTGTGATATGCTGTTTCGATATCCAGTGCGGGTTTCGAATGGTTATGACCGCTATAGCGCCACTCCGCGCCAAATGCTGTAAGTGCTCTCTGCCGTGTTTCTTTTCCCCTTACTGGAATAAACTCATTCTTTGTCTGGTCCCCGACTTGAGCAGTCCGGCTCTGCTTTTGCGGCTCCGGCCGTTAGGCCTCCCGCTGTAGATCCCGCGCCCGGCCGCCACGTCGAAGTCTACTACACTTTTCATCTAATCATAATACTTGAGAAGTTGAATAATTAATTGAGAGTAATTATCTAATTAGGTGTAATGAAAAAATAATTTGAGTATCACGAAGCGACTGCAAACAACAATACCATGGTTCTGTCTAGCTATACGTGGCATTCGCATATTTTTTAACTCTGGCTAAAATTAGCTGGGACACCCTGTATATGAATGTAATCCCGCGTCGTGCGGGCAGTCCAGGTGAGGTTCTGCACTGTTTTATGCGGCATAAAGGGGTTGTTATTGCCGCGGGGTAGTCAGGTTACATGCTAATGCTCTAGTCCGCCAGTTATTTTGCATGTGTTATCGTACATTCTATCGCAATGAACGATGATCGCGAACATTTCATAGCATACTACGTTGTTCGCGTCGCGCGTACAGCGTGATTATAGACTGGCATGTTTTACAATTCAAGCACAAGAACGACGTTATGACAACAATATAATTTCGGGGAAAGCGCTCATCAGTAAAAAGTAAAACGATGCATAGATGGCAATATAAAGTATGTGGAGCAGCTAATGTATTGAAAAATCATTCATATAATCCTATCCGTGGGGATTCTCGTGAACCTCTCTACCTCGCTCCGTCATACTTTTTTAAATTTTGCTTATCTTCATCCTGAACTTTGTTATATAAGTCTAAGCACGAAATGTGTGTGTACGTCCCACGCAAGTGCAATGAGTAAAAATTTAGATTTTTTGGGGCACAATATAGCAACAATACAGCTGGCCATCCACTGGAATAAATAAAAGAAAATACAAGTATCCAGGAAACAAGACACAAAGAAAACTGCCATGTTCCAACCTCCCTGCGTATTACAGCAAGAAATCCTTGACTTACATAGTGTCCTCTCTACTTAATGTGCTCGGGAAAGATGACTTTTGGATCCTTTTGTGCAGCCTGAACACTGCAATTAAAATGATACGCTACACCATCAGTACACCTTAAAGGGACACAAAAGCGAAACACTAAATCAATGTAGACTAATGAAACATTGTTTGCGAACCCTGCAGGCACTCATTTCAAAAAAATAGTTCGATTATTAGGTGAGAAAATGAAGATTCAAATATCAGTATTTGAATTTCGCGCCGAAACCCCAGCGCCGGTACGTCAGCGTGACGTCACGGATTCCAAAGTATGTTTTCGCATTTGGGGCGCGTTGGCGGAATAAAGGTTCTCGAAACTTGCCATGTTTAATAATTAGTTCCTTTAGAACACAATGTAGTCAATCTGTACCGCTATATATAATTAGTAGGCCCTAGAAGATGCCATCAAAATCCACGACGTCACAGCCCCCAGGTGCGGGAACTTAGGCAGGCGTCGCCACCAGTATTTCGTTTTGGCGCTTTATCTGCCTTACCAAACGTCTTATCGTTGTAAGAGTGGTGTTTTTGGTGTTGTAGAACGGTAACTTACTGATGCAGCAGAAATCATTTTTCACTTTAGTGTCCCTTTAATCAAGGTGCATGTGTTATTTGTATGGCAATGTGCGCGTAATATGCCAACCTAATATATATGTCGCCTATTGGTCGTTCTCGTTAGTATTCATACTTTTTCAGTATTTTATTTATTGTACGAATAGCATGTTGTCAGTATTCATATGTGTATTTGTAAACTTATTCTTTGATTTATGCTGTGGCAAGCGTGCTGTTGATATTGTATTGTGTCTGTTTAGTAATTTTTCTTAGCTGTGAATATTTTTTGAATGGCTATGAGGTTGTTTTAGGAAGGATACTGTATACTACACATGCTGTTGACTGTAAAAGGGAGCAAGGCCCTCGTCAAGCTGACACATTTTGACAAGAGTCATTAAGAGTCATTATATATATATATGGTGTCCCAGCTAACTTGGACCAAGATTTTAAAAACACCCAAGAGCTCTAGAGAAGTCGTACCGACTGCATAGTCACCGTAGTCGCATGTACTTACGGCAAGCATTTTTTTCACCTTGAAGTATTACTTAATTGATTACGGTTAATTAGTGAACGTTTTAATTATTGCTAGAATCGCAAACATATCAATTACAAAGTTGTAGAGCACCTTAAGTAACCTCCGAATCAAGCATTTATTTCGTGCTGAAAAAGTCCTGGTTGCTTTTCCAAGAAAACACAAAAGCCCATGAAATACGCGAAATACGAAATAGATGCGCACTCGTACGCCGCTACTCAAGCGCCTACAAGCAACCATCGAAAGATATACCGGTGCAGTCGCTTATCGCCGCATCGTACAAGGCTCTGCAACGCTTACCAATGCGTCAGCGGCGTGTTCTCTTGATTGACGCGACATTCACACAGCATGAAGCCCTGTATCGAGCTGCCGCCGCCATTAAAGCCATGTATCCGTGGCTATTCGCTTGGGAGCGCTTGAGTAGCGGCGTGCTTTGCATGTTTCGCGCACTTTTGTTTCTTCTCGCAAAAATTAATGCGGCAAAGCTAAGCACTAAACAAATGCTTGATTCGGAGGTTATTTGAGGTGCCCAACAACTGTGTAATTGATGTGTTTGCGATCCAAGCAAAAATTAGAAAGTTCAGTAACTAAAAGTAATTAATTAAGTAATGCTTCGTGATGAAACAAATGCTGGCCGTAAGTACATACGACTACGGCTACTATGCAGTCGGTGCGATTTCTGTAGACCTCCTGGGTATTTTTAAAATCTTGGTCCAAGTTTGGTCATCAGCGGTCACTCGCCTGCAGGTTCATGCAAGGCTACAGAAAGCAGCAACACAGGCATCTGACTACCTTCACACACAAGGCCTTACCATCTCAACAGAAAAATGTGCGTTAGTCGCTTTTACGCGATAAGCGATGTCTCGTTATCCCATATGCATCAATCGCCAGCCTATCTCCTACAAGAGAAATCATCGGTTTTTGGGCGTCATTGTTGACCGGGACCTCTCCTGGAGCACTCAGGTTGGCTACTTGAAGAAGCTCACGTCTATTGTTCACGTCTTCAAGTTCATCGCCGGCAAAACATGGGGATCGTCAGTGGGCTCTATGCTACAGTTATATCGAGCACTTTTCATCGGATTCTTACGCTATAGCTCTCCCGTGCTTGCTAAAACATTCAAGTCAAATCTTCGAGAACTTCAGAGCGTGCAGGCGCAGGCACTACGTGTTTGCCTAGACCTTCCGCGGAGCGCCTCAACAGCAGGAACCATTATAATAGCTCAAGACCATCCGATCACGACTTACATTAGCACCGACGCGCTTAGGGCCCATGTTAGTCATGTTTCACGGATGCAATCAAGCTCTCTTGCCTGCCTGCCAGAGCTACGACCACAGGCGTCCTTCTCCAACGAGGCCAGCATTCATCCTGCCTATCTACCATCGGGCTTCACACCCTCAGCACGTTCAACCTCAGCCTTGTGGTGTTTAAACAACCCCAAGTGCGTCTTACGGTTCCAGGGATAAGAAAGAAGACCGACCTGCCTACCTTGGCCTTGAAGCAAGCAGCTCTGGATTGTTTGCACACTTTCTACTTTGATCGAGTCTACATATATACGGATGGCTCTTCCACTCAGACCAGCTCCACCAGCGCAGTGGTTATACCATAACGATTACTAAGCATCCAATACAAGATTTCTCACTTGACAACATCGACCGGTTCGGAGCTTGTTGCCCTCCGAGGTGCCGTTGATTATATTAATAATGAACCGGCTAATCGGCGGGCAATATTCTGCGATTCAAAGGCGGCCTTACAATGTCTTCTGTCATCTCTTCGTCGCGGGTCATGAACAACTGGTGTCGGAGATACGAGAAATGCACCATCACATAATCGCGAAAGGACACCATGTCGTGTTTCAGTGCCTGCCTGGTCATTGCGGTATATCCGGCAACGACCTCGCTGACGAAGCTGCTAGAAAGACACATGAAGGAGCAACCCTTGTTTCTGTACCTTTATCACGGACTGACGCAGCCCAACACTTAAGCAAGCTAGCGCACTGTATGACATTAGAGAAGTGGCAGACACCTGAATTCACACAAGATCGATTGCATTCCCTCGACCCCTCTATGCAACTGCGGCTGTTACCAGGGTTTACGCGAAATGAGGAAACAATGCTGTGACGCTTACGCTTGGGCGTCGCATTCACCAACGCATATACGTTTCTGATTGAAATGGCTGATAGCGCTGACTGCAATGCCTGTGGTGTCGAAGAAACTATAGAACATCTACTGTGCCACTGCCCATCTTTTGAAAACGAAAGACATGACCTCTACAGAGCTTTCAATCAGCTAGATCGAACACCGTTCACATTGAACAAGATCTGGGGACCATGGCCTCGCATATCGCAACTACAGAGAGCCACAAGAGCGTTGTTGCGATTTTTGAAAGCTACCGGGTTAAGTCACCGTCTATGATCCGTACTGAGTGACCAAACGATATCCGCAGTGGACTTTCTCCTCTTCTTTTATTCTTTCCGTTCTCTTTTTTCAGTGTAGGGTAGCCAATCGGGCTCAGTCCTGGTTAAGCTCCCTTCCTTTCATTTATCATTGGCTCTCTTTTTTGGTCCAAGTTAGCTAGGACACCTTGCATGTATATATATATATATATATATATATATATATATATATATATATATATATATATATATATATATATATATATATTGTTGCACCCACAAAAGGCGTTACATTGAAGCCGGGTAGAGTTAGCAGCGATGGCCTGGATCAGCTGAGCGCCTGGCGAGATTCAGCCAGCCAGCCACACGTCGTCTTTCTCGTTCACCACCCTCCGGTGCCCCCGCATACTTTTTGTTGAGGCGTGAACCCACTATGCTCCTAAGAGTGTCACATTCGTGAATCCACTACACACCTAAGAGCGTAACATTTCCCTCCGCGCAGACGAAGCCCGCCGGGCAAGTCTAACAGGCTATCGAGAAATAAAGGGCTTTAAACGGGCGACATGCGAAAGTTCAGTCTTTGCTGACCGTCGGCCATTTGATGTGAGACGTGCTATGCGGTAGGTTAATTCGCTGATGCGCTCCGTAATAACATAGGGGCCAACATAGTGGGCCAGCAGTTTTTCACATAGTCCACATTTCCTGGTTGGTTTCCAGAGCAACACTAAATCACCAGGGTCATATATCACGTGTCGGCGTCGGCGGTCGTAGCGTGCCTTCGAGCGGTCTTGTGAAAGAAGAGTGCGTAAAGACGCAAGTCGTCGGGCTTCTTCAGCAAGACAGTCTCTGATATACAAAGATTATCGTGGCTGGAGAACGGGAAGATAGTGTCTAGTGTATAACGAGGCGGACGAGCGTAAAGAAGAAAGAAGGGACTGTAACCCGTAACTTCATGCTTTGAGGTGTTAAATGCGTACGTAATGAAAGGTAGCACGCTGTCCCAGTTCTTATGATCTGACTCGACATACATGGACAGCATGTTAGTGAGAGTTCTGTTCGTGCGTTCCGTAAGGCCATTTGTTTGGGGATGATACGGGGTGGAATGTCGAAACCTTGAAGCACATAGACGAAGCATCTCTTCGACCACGTCTGCAGTGAACTGCCGCCCACGATCGCTGATGATGACTCTGGGAGGTCCATGTCGAAGAATGACAAAACGCAGCAGAAAAATGCACACTTCGGTTGCAGTAGCCGATGGTATTGCAGCTGTCTCACAGTAGCGTGTCAAGTGATCGGCACACACGATAATCCAGCGGTTCCCATCGGATGAACGCGGGAAAGGACCGAGGAGGTCGATGCCAACTTGCTCAAAGGGAGTGCTGGGGGGTGGCACTGGATGGAGTTGACCAGGAGGAGCACTCGTCGGACGCTTATAACGTTGACACTCGTTGCAGCTGGACACATACTGGGTGGTCGTCTGGCGCATTTTGGGCCAGTAGAACCTTTCTTGAAGGCGGTAGAGAGTTCGCGCAGAACCCAAATGTCCAGATGTTGGATCGTCATGCATAGCGCGCAAGACGGAGACACGGAGACTCTCCGGGACCACCAGAAGATATCGTGGGCCTGTAGTAGAATATTTCTTTTTGTAAAGAACCCCATCATGAACACAGAAACGAGTTGATGGTGCTGGTTGCCTTGCAGTAATGAACAGTGGTTCTAAAGTTCTGTCTTTTTGTTGCTCGACCTTGAAGGTATTTATATCAGGAAATCCCGGCTCCAGTGATGCAATATAGCAGTCGAAGTTGTCCGCGTCGCAGTCCGTCGTTAGAAGCGGCATGCGCGAGAGGCAGTCAGCGTCGGCGTGTCGGCGGCCGCTTTTATAAGAAACGGTAAAGTTATATTCCTGTAAACGAGGTGTCCAACGCGCAAGCCGGCCCGACGGATCACGGAGATTAACCAGCCAGCAGAGAGAATGATGGTCTGTCACCACAGTGAAGGGGCGCCCGTACAGGTACGACCGGAAGCGCTGTACTGCGAAAATAACTGCAAGACATTCTTGCTCTGTAACGGTGTAGTTACGCTCGGACTTACTTAAAGAACGACTCGCATAGGCGACGACGTGTTCTTTGGTGTCGACGCGTTGGATAAGGACAGCGCCGATGCCAATACCGCTAGCGTCCGTATGAACTTCTGTGGGAGCCGCATGGTCGAAGTGTCGGAGAATGGGGTGAGACGTCAGACGAGACTTCAGCTCACGAAAACTAGCTTCACATTCAGGAGTCCATTCAAAGGGAACGCCCTTCTGGAGGAGGCATGTCAGCGGATACGCGATGTTGGCAAATCCACGAATAAACCGGCGGAAGTACGAGCAAAGCCCTAGGAAACTGCGTAGCTCTTTTACATGGCGAGGTTGCTTGAAGGCTTCCACCGTAGCAGTCTTCGCTGGATCAGGTCGTATACCGTCCTTATCCACTAGGTGTCCCAGAACGAGTGTTTGGCGCTCTCCAAAATGACACTTCTTCGAGTTGAGGACCAAACCCGCTTTTTCCAAGCAGTCTAGCACAAGATCGAGACGTGCGTTGTGCTCACTGAACGTGCGCCCGAAAATCACTACATCATCTAGATAGCACATGCATACTTCCCACTTCAAACCACGCAGGATGTTGTCCATGAAGCGCTCAAAAGTTGCAGGCGCATTACAGAGCCCGAACGGCATCACATTAAATTCAAAAAGTCCATCTGGTGTTACAAATGCCGTTTTCTCCTTGTCTGCCTCGTGCATCGGAATCTGCCAGTACCCCGACCTCAAGTCAACAGACGAAAAGTAAGACGCTGATGAGAGGCAGTCGATAGCATCATCAATACGCGGAAGAGGATATACGTCCTTTTTAGTGATGGTGTTGAGGCGGCGGTAGTCAACACAAAATCGCCATGAACCATCTTTCTTCCTAACCAGGATCACTGGCGCTGCCCACGGACTACAGGATTCTTGGATTACATTCTTATTTAGCATTTCGTGGACTTGGTCATTGATCACCTTGCGTTCCGATGGTGAGACTCTGTATGGTTTCTGTCGCAGTGGTTGGGCAGATCCGGTATCTATGCGATGGTGTATACGAGAAGGAGGAAACAATGGTGGCCCCTCTTGCTGGGAGAAGTCAAACAGTCGGGCATGCTTTAGCAGAATATTCGCCACTTCGTGACGCTGCTTAGTGCTGAGCGACTTGTTTACCATAGTCAAAAATGAGGAGTGCGCCGCAGGGCAGACATTAGCGAAATGGCGCTCATCCGCATAATCAAGGGCCTCTGTAAGAATGGCGAGCGATAGCACGTGATCTTCATGGTAGGCGGCAAGTTTCAGACCCTGTGGTAGTATTGCAGGTTCACTGGAACAGTTTACGGCCCATAAGTTGGTGCGTCCCTGAACAACTGACAGCGTGCAATACGGTATCAGTACATTCCTCTTGATGCAACTCAGGTGAACGGGCTCCACGGTAGCGTCAAACGTTCCGTCGGTGGTTGGAAAACAGGCGACTGAAACGTACGTTGCGGATAACGGAGGCACAACGGTATCCCGGGATACACAAAGCACACTTTCACGATTCGGTGGGCCTTCCATAAACGCAGCAGAAAAGCTCGTACCTACACTGATTTCACCCGTTTTGCAGTCGACAGTGGCACCACACTGTTTCAAAAAATCAAGGCCCAGGATTACGTCATGCGTAGAATCCGGTAGAACAGCGAACTCCGCGTTAAATATTTGGCCACCCAAGGTTACGTCTACATTACACACGCCCACAGGATACAACAACTCCCCACTCACTCCGCGAAACGTATCGGCACGGTCCCAGCGAAACATCACCTTTCGTCCTAGGAGGCTTTTAAACGCCAGACTCATCACTGAAACGGTTGCTCCCGTGTCCACTAAGGCCATGGATGAAACCCCGTCAATTAATACAAACACCGTATTCTTAAACATACAAATGGTTGGAGGTATCTCTGTCGACAGCGAAGATTGTCCAGCGACCTCACCTCCAACGGCCGCGCTGGCTAGTTTTCCGGAGGTGGCGACGGGTATCGACGCCGCGGAGAGGGCGATCGGCTTACACGAGGAGCGGGTGGTGGTGTCAAGCTGCGATCGGATGCTGGAGAACGGTTCCGCAGCGGCTCCGGGTGCTGGTGAGGCAAGCTTCCTAAGTATGCCTGCGAGGGCGAGTATGTTTCGCCCAGAGGAGCGCGGTACCGCCTAGACATCGTCGATCGGTCGAACCTCGGTGGTTGGCGGCGATTGCAGTACCTGGCAATGTGACCCAAGTCGCCACAGCTATAACACACAGGCAAACGACGATCGATGAACTGCCCTTCGAAGCGCTCAGCCGTGGGGGGTCGTGTAGCAGAGCGAAGCGGCTGAGCCTGCTGCACAGGAGGAACGGTCGGTCTGCGTGCAAACCTGCTGGAGCGAGGGTGTTCTGCAGGTCGGTGTTCGGTCGTAAATGTGTCCTCACGTGGCCATGGAGCACCTCTGCGGTTGACGTCTGTGACACATACCGCCGGTTGCCAGGAAGCGCAGGGTGCGGCAGGTGCCATGTGTTGCGGGTAATAACCGTCAGGTTGTCGTATGACGTCGCGCGCAAGTTCCTGGTGCCGCAGCAATTCCTCACGCACGATCTGCCGTATAGTAGACGAAAGATCGGCAGACGGGCTCTCATCTACGCTGGCAATGGTTGTCACATTCGCCAGGCGTCCATACTTTGGCACAATGCGACGTGTTTTCAACGTCTCAAACGTACGGCAATGACGCACGACGTCTGAGACGGAATCAACGTGTTCCCGACTTATGAGGAAATTGTATACATCTTCTGCAATTCCTTTGAGGAGATGTCCGACTCGGTCTTCCTCGGACATCCGCGGATTTACCATTTTGCACAGCTTGAGGATTTCCTCGATGTATATAGTGCATGTTTCTCCAGGAGCTTGAGCTCTTTGAGCAAGTGTTCTCTCGGCGCGTTTCTGTTTGGCGTGGGTGTCGCCAAAACACTTCTTTATTTCCTCGACAAAGTGCTCCCATGTTGTTAGGGAGTCTTCGTGGTTTTCGTACCACATCAGCGCCGTCTCACTCAGAAAGAGCGCGACATATTCAAGCTGAGTGACAGAATCCCAACGGTTGTAGCGGCTCACCCTTGCGTAGTGCATCAGCCACTCGTCGACGTCCTCGCCCACTTTTCCCGCGAACGAGCGTGGCTCCATGTAGTGCCGCAAAGGTCCAACGGGCGTTGACCTTTGAGAAGGTGAAACTAGAGCTGGCATTTGTCCATCGCCGTCCTGAGCCATAGGGAAGGTCGTTGGCAAGAGACCGGCAAGACGACGGCTCCGGCGAAGTTCTGGATGTTGCGACTCCGTGGTACGTCCTGTCGTACCCCGCACCTCCACCACTCTGTTGCACCCACAAAAGGCGTTACTTTGAAGCCGGGTAGAGTTAGCAGCGATGGCCTGGATCAGCTGAGCGCCTGGCGAGATTCAGCCAGCCAGCCACACGTCGTCTTTCTCGTTCACCACCCTCCGGTGCCCCCGCATACTTTTTGTTGAGGCGTGAACCCACTATGCTCCTAAGAGTGTCACATTCGTGAATCCACTACACACCTAAGAGCGTAACAATATAATGAACGAGGAGAAAGGAAACCGAGGGACCCTATCTTTATTAGTCAATCATAGGAAGCCAACAGGTAATGACACCAAGGACAGCATATAGGGAAATTATTTGTACTTTTTAATTGAATTAAGGAAATGATAAATAAATAAAATGAAAGTTAACGAAAATAAAAAAAACAACTGGTCGCAGATGGGATGCGAGCTTGTCTCTTCGCATTACGCATTCGATGTTCTTACCAACTCAGCTACCGCGGCGCTGTTTTCCCGTCCACTTTCTGGGTATTCATGTAGGTCTACTAGAAATAACGCTGAGAGTTTTAGCCAGTGCCACCACTCACGGCCATTTATATAATCTCAACAATGTGCGTGCTCTCTAGACCTGTCATTGCGCTATAACGGGCAGTCCTACAGAAATTAGTTGCCCCCTAAAGGCCTCGTGCTCATTGGGACAGCACATCTTATGGCAGCACAAGAACCTATGCCGAACGACTAGAATGCGCATTTGTTGCCAGAAAAAAAAATAAGAAAAGACAGGGGTGGAAGTGGGAGAAGGGGGTGGGATTGAATGCGTGGAGAGGATTGGACAAAAAATAAGGAGCAAAAGAGAGAAGCTTGCGTTGGCAGTTTTTGAAATGCTCTTCGATCCATCATCATTTCGCTGGATAAGAAGACCTCCTGCGAAGAAAAAGTTTATACATACGCAAAACGGGGATAACCTGTCAGGAAGGTGTATGCAGGTGCACCTCTATCGTGCGTGCTTCTGTTTGGTTCTTGGTGACAGGCTAATATTGGCCCAATATTTTGTCTCTATTACTAAAGTTTCAGCCAGTCTCTCCGCAGGCGACCTAACGCAGCGCAGATGAAAAGGTTCTTCATGTCCCGTGTCGCGATATATTATTCCTGCCATGGTCGCCTGATAAAGTATTCAAGTTTTGAGTATTGAATACATTTGGGCTTGATTTGAGTATTGCGCTGTCAGGCATATATATATATATATATATATATATATATATATATATATATATATATATATATATATATATATATACATAGAGAGAGAGAGAGAGAGAGAGAGAGTAGCGCTTGCGCACATAAAAACGTAAAAATGTTAACACTAACCTTCAATAAGCGTGCACGTAAGCATTTAGAAACTGTATCTGTTCTTTTTTGAACACATCGGTCTGGGACGCCCAAGGTGCACAGAATCTGCCGTGAAAGCGGTGTTGCAGAGTTCTTTTTTTCGCGTCTTATTCATCGCTTTTGTGCATGCGTCCTACCCTTTCTCCTTTATTGTCCGATTAGTAATCATATTCATACTTCGGCGAGTTAATTGAGTTCTGCATAAAACGCTCGCGTAATTGTTGCATTTTTGTGATCACGATGGCGTATGTCCATAGATTGCAATTTAGTTTTAGCCTGCGCCGTGAATTGCGCCAGCGTGAATACCAAGCTGTCTTTCTTGCGCTTATATTCCCTTCTAATATATTGTTTACGTTTCAAATAAAATCGCAGAATCTCCCCTATGCTTTATTATGCTTCAGGGGCGATTGGCTTCATATACCGTGCTCTTTCTTTTTCTTTAGCTCATATAAGTGTTCTAAAGTCATGTGTAGCATAGAGAAATTCCTCCATTTAAGATGGATTACCCGAATATGCGGACGTTACCCGCACGCTATATTATAGTACCCACGTGGTAATTAAAAATACTCCCGCATTAACCTTCTTAATTATTCACTTTCGGGCACACGTTCTAAACGCGAAATTGAAGCCGATCAGCAGGTAAGTCAAGTCTGCTTAGTAGAAAATTTAAGATTATAGCAACCGCTTTCGAGATATCCCCCCAAATCTGTTATATATTCATTGGTGTTACAGTTAAAAACTACCCGAACTGCTCGGCGCATGCTTTTGGGAAAATCTTAGAAGGCACACATATTTTGTGGTAGGTGTCAAGGCCGGTTATCACGGAAGGGGTGCTATACTTGCAATTTATACTAATCAAAGAGCACTTCACTACTCCCCAGCTTCACTTTCTGAATTGCAACATCGATGCACTGCTGTGTCTCAATTCCTTGCCTGCGAAGTTCAGTTCAAAAAGCTGATAGTAACAACTGTTAGAGTTTATACGCAGCCACCATCGCGAATTAGCGAGTCAACTTTCATGCATTTCTTTCAAGGGACTTAAGGACCAGTGCTATTGTGCGGTGACATCAATGCTCATAACGTTACTTCGTGAAGTAGCCACACTGATGCTATAGAGGCAGATCTTTAGAAAAAGGCTATAGACGCATGCAGCCTGGTCGTAATTAATGACGGATCCATTATATTTTATATTTTCTACAATTACACTAGTTGTGTTGATCTTAATATCGCCTCCTCTGACCTTACGCGCGGTATTTGATGATGCACAGATTGTGAGACACACGGGGCAATGACAACTACCCAATTCTCATAGCACATCCCCTTATGCATCCGGCAAGATCTCCTAGAGTCACTAAACTTAATAACTGGCAACTATTTCGAGAAAATAATTGTGCGGTACTGAACCAAGCAGACGACTTGGACACGTTCATATCATCGCTACTCAGTAATTACTCTAGGGCTACGTGATACACAACTGTTCGAGAAAGACATTACACTGTCGACGCAGACAATGAGCGACTCCGAGCTGTTAGACGGAGAGCAGAGCGTCGGTTTCGTTGATCCGGACGGCTTGAAGATTATCAAGAGAGTCAAGCCACAAACCGGAAAATCTAACGGGGATATGCAAAAACTGGGACAGCAGCGGTGGCGTGAGTTCTGTACGTCACTTACCCTATTCACTCTATTACCGTTTGCGTTTCATTGGGAATGGTCTAGCCGATTCGATAATCATATTTTCCTCCTCCGGTGCCGCAGGCTGCATGGGAGTCCAATGAAACGCAAAGGGGAAGACGTTGATCCGTTGGTGGCACTAGAGAAAAGATTAGAAGCCAAAATCGAAGCTAAATTTGATTCTTTCATGGCCCAAATTATGGGAGAAATACAGCAGACTCAAAGCCAGATCCAAGGCCTTACGGGTGAAGTACAAAAGCAAAGGGCAGAATTAGTAGCCATCGGAGAATGGCAACTAAAAGCATAGGAACAACTGGACCAGCTCCAAAATGGCCAGAGGCGCGCAAAGTGAGTCTTTAATCTGGCAGTGGAACTGTCACGGCTTCCAACGCAATCGAGTGTGAGTGCAACAATACTTGATGCTATTAGATGAGAAACCGCTAGCTATAGCCCTGCAGGACACGGGCAAAGCAGCACAACTCTCGGGATACCAAGCTTTTTCAAGTGACAGGGGTGAGAAATCTCGCGTCACTACGTTCATTAAAAGGAATATTGCGGCAATCGTGCGCGAAATCAACTCGAGAGACATTGAGGCAGTGCTTCTGGAAATTATTACGGGACGAAAAGAGGAACCGAGCGTGTTCCTATTAAACTTGTACAGCACTCCACAGCAGAAAAAGGTGCGATTCAGGGCCCTCTTTCGCAAAGCTATTCAGGCAGCCGGGATTAATCCCTTGCTAATAGTAGGTGACTTTAATGCAGCGCATCCGGAATGGGGTTACGCTAAACAAGATCCAAAAGGTAGGCAGCTATGGAAGGATGCGCATGAGCTAGGACTCACCCTACACACGGACCCTAGCTGTCCGACCAGGGTGGGTAACAGCGTGTGCGCAGACACCTCCCCTGACCTGACCTTCTCAAAAATATAACAAATCTGAATTGGAAAAACTCGGAGCTTAATTTCGGAAGTGATCATTTCATTCTGGCCTCGATCCTTAAAAAAGGGGTGAAGACGCGTCGTGTGCCTCAACCGAGGATCACCGATTCGGGATTATTTAGGGAGAAGCGAGAGAAAGCTGCCATAGGGAAAATCACAAACATAGAGAAATGGACGGAGGTCATCGCGCGTCACGTTGAAGAGGCAACCAAGACGATTGAAGGGAACGATGCGCCGGAAATAATCGATAGCAAACTGCTTCACATGTGGGAGACAAAACGTGGTATGGAGCGCAGACTAAGGAAGCAAAAATGGAACCGTAACCTTAGAAGGCGAATTGCTAGACATAACAAAGAAATTGAAAATTACGCGATCAAATTATGCGAACAGAATTGGTGCGGCAGATGCGACGAGATGGAGAGGGGCATGAGCCTTTCCAAAACGTGGGGTCTGCTGAGACACCTATTAGATCCGACCAATTCGAAACCCTATCGGGAATTAGATTATCAAAAGCCAGGCACGCGTATGAGGGTACAGACGCGGAATTTATGGACAAACTGATCACCATGTACATTGGCGATACGCATAGCACCCCCCTCCCGGAATGCGACGGAGCTCCCAATGAGGAGCTTGACGCACCCGTCACGGAGGCGGAGGTCAGGGCAGTAATATTGGGACTAAAAACCAAATCAGCCCCGGGTCCTGACGGGATAACAAACAAAATTCTAAGAAATCTGGACGATGCCTCCATCAGCGCTCTGACGGAGTACATGCAAGAAATTTGGACTAAAGGCCACCTGCCACGCCAGTGGAAGATGGCAAACGTGATACTAATTCCAAAGCCGGGCAAACCCCCTAAACTAGAAAATCTAAGACCCGTTTCTCTAACCTCATGCATGGGTAAATTGATGGAGCGCGTAGTCCAGACCAGACTGACGCACTTTATGGAGCAGAACGACCTGTGGCCGCACGAGATCATCGGCTTCCGACCGGGCTTGTGTAAGCAGGACGTGATGCTCCGTCTAAAACATGACATAATCGACTCGCGTTCTAGAGACGCCAAGGTAATTCTCGGCCTGGACTTGACAAAGGCTTTTGATAATGTTAAACACGAAGCGATACTCCACGGTCTCCAAGAAATCGGGGTAGGTGCGCGAACATTCGACTATGTCAAGGACTTTCTGTCAGACAGAACTGCCTGCATGAAGTTCCAAGATATTGAATCGCCAACACTGAAATTAGGAAGCAGGGGCACGCCGCAGGGCTCGGTTCTTTCCCCGTTCCTCTTCAACGTGGCGATGAGGGGCCTCCCCGAAGCTCTGAGAAACATACAGGGGCTAAATTTCAGTATTTATGCGGATTACATCACCCTCTGCACCAACCAGGGGAGCTATGCGAGCATCGAGGAGCGCCTGCAGGTGGCGGCGGATACTGTCGTGCACTATGCAGCCGGTAGGGGTCTGTCGTGCTCACCGCAAAAATCGGAGTTATTCGTCTACAACCCAAAGTCGCTCCGGTGCAAGCGTAGCTGGGAATTTGACATTAAAATAGAGGGGAAACCAGTCCCAAAGGTTAACCAAATCAGAATCCTAGGACTTTTCATACAGTAAAACGGATATAATGATGGAACAATAAAAAATCTAGAGGGCTTTGCCACGCAAGCACTTGGCATATTTAGAAGGGTCGCGCTGAAAGGACGAGGCCTGAAGGAAAGAAGCTTGCTTAAACTAACCCAAGCATACGTAATAAGCCGCGTGTGCTATGCGACGCCTTTCTTAAACATCAGGTCAAAGGAGAGGAGGAAACTCGACTCGTTCATTCGACGGTGCATAAAGAGGGCCTTAGGCTTACCAATTACCACCTCCACAGAAAAGCTCCTCTCTATAGGAGTGCACAATACCTGGGACGAAATTGCGGAGGCTGTCAGAATTTCGCAGCTTGAAAGATTAAGCCGAACGACCACGGGCAGAGCTATCCTCGAAATGGTAGGCCTGCAAACAGATAGGGGACTACGAGGCAAAACAAACATCCCGCTGGACTGCCGAGAAAATATAATCATTCCCCCCCTCCCTCGTAACATGCATCCCATATTCAACACGGAGAGGAGGGAAAAAAGAGCAGAAGCACTAATCAAACGCTTTGATTCAATGAACAGCAAGTCGGTTGCGTACGTGGACGCGGCAAGTGGCAAGTCGGGTGCGGCGGTCGCCTCGGTGGTCGACGGCCGAGGTGCCCCCGTATCGGCCGCCACCATTAGAAGCCGCAACTCGGAAACGGCTGAAGAAGTTGCGATAGCGCTCGCTTGCGTGGGAACGGAAGCAAATTTCATAATTAGCGATAGCAAAACGGCCATCTGGAATTTTGGAAAGGGCAGGATCTCGCCGGAAGCGGCAAGGGTTCTGGCCAGTAAGCGGCTGAACAGAAAAATTAGCCTAATTTGGACCCCTGCACACACGTCCGTTCCTGGCAATGAGGCGGCCCACGAGTTAGCCCGAGCTCTCTACTTCCGGGTGGCTGTGGAACCACCCGACTGCCGGAACATGGACGAGCGTCTGCAAAATTATACGGAGATTGTCGAAAACTATCGGCTACGCAGGAGACTGGTGCCACCACCGGATAAAAGCGGCGCCTGCAAGCTGGGTACTTCGTAAACCCGGTCTGGGCATACCATGTTATGCATGATAGAGAAACCGATGAGTGCAAACACTGTGGGGCGAGAGGGACCCTCGATCCCATAATCTGGGAATGCGCTAGCTCCCCGGGGGCTAAAACAAACATAAATTGTAGAGAGGCCTGGGAAGTCCTGCTGCGGAGCGAGGACCCTACTCCACAGCAACACGCCATCCGCCTGGCGGAAGGAGCCGCGAAGAGTCAAGACCTCTTTGCTTGCTTCTAATTGCGGAGGTTCCGGCCCCCGTCCCCAAGCCCTGTGTGCCGGGTATGGGGAGTAGGCGCCTCCTTGACCGGCGGTACAATAATGTTGCTATCATCATCATCATCATCATCATCATCATCATCATCATCATCATCATCATCATCGGCAGCAGCAGCAGCATCACTCTATTACCGAAAATCTGGAGGTTAATAAACGCCCTTAACCATCCAGTATCACAATGTAGCCCTTTCAAAAGCCTCGCTATAGCTCGTGGCTTATCTGAACGCGAAATTGCAAACCCGTTCTGCGCAGTACTAGTAAATTTTGTACAAATTGTCTCAGTTGCAGATCAATCTAGCTTGTTGGTGCAGCAACAGATTGAAGACGCTTCCAACCCACCTCGTGCCCAGTTGGATATTCTGATCTCTCTACAAGAATTGCAGCATGCTTTTTCGAAGACACTCCAAGGAACAGAAACTGGTCCTGACAACAAATCGTATTCCACTTTGAAAAAGCGTTGGGCGTATAGGCATTGTGAACCATAGTTCCAGCGCACATTTGAACAAGGACGAGGCGAGAAAGACAACACGAACGCCGGCCAACTAGCCCAGCTGTCCATACTGGGCGGATAGGCACGTCCACTCTCTTACACGTATTCAACAACATGTGGGAGCACATCATCTACGCTGACGACATCCCCTTATGGTGCTCCGGTGACTGCGAGGGCAGAGTCGGAGAATCCATGCAAGAGGCGATCGACGTGATCGAAGAGTATCTCCGCCCCGCCGGACTTCGATGCTCCCCCGCCAAGTCGGAGCTTCTGCTTTACAGAAAAGAGAACGGAGGCAGACCCAAAGATTGGAAGCCAGTCTCAAAAACCAGCATCGGTCTTATATAGTGATTCCAAAACGGCTGTTATGACTTTTCAGAAGGGCTGCATCGCCAAGCAAGCTGCTCGTCCTCTTAGCAGCTCGAAGGACGTAGGGTCGGTCGAGGGTACTCCCCCGAACCTCAATAAGTCTGCTCACGAGGCTGCGCGTGACCTCACCGACCGCGATTCCTCTGCGAGAAGCGCCGACTCCCCTACACCCTACGGCCACAGGGACGCTCCCGCTACTCACAACGAGATTATTAATTGCTTCTACATGTCTAGAAGGGTCTTTCTACCCTCTCACCCCAAGTTGAATAGGGTGCAAGCCGTTTCGCTTAGACTTCTGCAGACCAGCACATATCCGTGCCTGTCCGTTCTCCACGATGCCCGTCCTGTGGGCAGACCTCCACTCTAGCGCACATGCTCTGGGAGTGCGGGTCAACATACCCCAAGTTCATCAAGGAGGAGTGGGACTCGCTTTTGCGTAGCCCCACTCTAGAAAAGCAAATCCTGGCCGGTGGGCTAGACCTGCCGGTCCCGACGTGGGACTAGCCGGGTGCGCGACGAGTTCGCGTCCTCGCCGGACTGCAGCAAACTTTCTTCACTCACTCACTCAAGCACATGTTCCTGTGAGTTGAAGGATCGCTAAAGTGGTGCCGTTGCTAAAACGTGGCAAAATGCCCCTCTCTCCAGGCTCTTTCCGTCCCGTCAGTTTAACCAGCTGTGTGTCAAAAGTGATGGTAGAATTCATTGATATTAGACTGCAATGGTTGATAGAATCGAGCAGTTGTCTACCAGATCAAATGGCTGGTTTTAGAATACGTTGATCTACAATGGACAGCACCTTTGAATTGGTAACGTTTGTTGAACACGAGATTAGCTGTGGAAAAATTGCTGTTGCTGTCTTTATTGATGTTAAGAAGGTCTCGAACTCAGTCACTCACCTTCATGTCCTGCTTAGACTGTAAACGCTCGGAGAGTGTATGGCGGGGTTCTCAAATGGAGCGCTATCTTCATGAAAGACAGAAATATATGTATATATACAAATGACGGACAAAGCGATAAAACTCCATAAACATAGGAGTTCCCCAAAAAAGTGTATTAAGTCCACTTCTGTTCAATGCAGCAATAGCAGGCTTACCAGCTCTATACTTCCGGCAAACGCAAACATATCGATGTATAAGCTGATGACATTAGCACGTGGACATAGTGTAAGACTTTAGAGCTTGTCAAGCATTGTCTGCGGAAAGCTTTAAATACAATACGTCCCTATGTAAGAGAACAGGGCATGCTGATATGACAAATCAGCTGTTTTACCCTTCAGGAGAAAAAAGTAAGAAATTTCGGCCTTTCAACAGACGGCCATGAGGTGGAGCTGCTTCGGAAACATCGTTTCCTCGTCGAGATTTTAGACCACCAGCTTCGATGGACCCATCATTTGACCGCCCTTGGGAACCAAATTATAGTTGTGTCATAAATGTTCTTCGCAGGATCGCAGGTACAAAGTGAGGTGGATCAACTGCATCCCTACTCCACGTTCACTCAGCACTTGTCAGCCAGAAAATTGCTTACTCCACCCCTGTCTAGTACAAATTATCTGCTGCGTCCCTTCACCGACTACAGATATTGCAGGCTCGGCAGTTTACGACTGTGTCTAGGAGTCCCTCAAGCTACACTGAGGAATCGATTCTTTACGAAGTGCACCGTCAACTCAAATACCGGCTAGATGTAGAACTTTAGAAAAATACCGAGGCACTAATTCATCGACTTCGCCTTGGGACAACATAGACAAAATATTTTCGTTATCGAATACAACGGTCTTCTTCCCCGTCTTGCTCCTGTGGCAACGACGATGACGATGTTCGCCTTCTCCTCCTCGAATGCCCGAGACACGCGACGCGAGGACGGCGGCTAGAACAAGCGCTACACTACACTGATCCTCACCGAGCTTTCTCACTCGCGAAATTGCTGGGCCCTTGGCCATCGAAAATAACACAGTGAGAAGCATTGAATGCACTCGAACATGTTTACGAAGATACAAGCAACCTTAACAAGTACTAGATATCTCACTGAGTAGACACACAATGTAACTGCAACTTGTTTTCATTATTTGTAATTAGTGGTTGTACATTCCGTGTCATACTTTTTGTGTTCCGTGTTGAAACTCACTCTTGACTGTCATATTCTGTGTGTGTGTGATTATTTTAACGCTGTAATTCCTCATCGCAGTTTACATCGCGGCCGCTCGTGTCAATTTGTTTGTGAGTGTTTACAAACTCATTGTGGTGCGACTTGCTTTTGCCTTTTATATTTATATGTTCGCGGGTGTATATAGGACTGTGTGCTGAGGATTTCTTACCCTATGGCGTCGTTTCTTTTCATTTTCCTACTACATATTTTATATATATTGTTATTTCTGCAATGAGAAAAGGAATACCCTTCCCCATTATAGGGTGACTACATCTCTTCTTTATATTTTCATTTAAATCAAGAAAAAAAATTATACATTGGTCCACAGCGAGAAGAACGAACTTTAAAAGGTATACATTTTACTTGTCTTGCTTTGTCGCGCGATTGGTTGCTTTCTAGAAAAAGCACGTCGGAACTAACTTGTCGCCTCGATCATTTTTGTTAATTATTATTTGTCTCTCACGATCTGTTGTCACTAGCACGCCGTTGTTCAGACGCAAAGTCCCGGTTCTGCATGACGCTATTTTACTGATTGATTTCCTTTACTGTAGGCCTCAAAATTATTAATAACGCCCTGTTTATTATAACGACAAGAACAGAGGCCACTCGTAGAAGCATGCAACTAAAATATTCGCATAAGGTGCGGCGACCCGTGAAGCACCGTCTCGACGTGTTTTCTCGGGACCCGTGAGTGGTCGAACGCAATCTTGGTGGAGCGCAGCTGCCTGCGGGCGTTTCCTTTCACGGGCGCCGCGCAGTATTTCGCCCACGCGGTGCGAGCGCAGGCTATACGCAAAAGCGCGCCCGCTGCTTGGCGCTATGTGGCGGCAAAGGTCGCGCTCGAATGGCCCATTTTCCCTCGCCTTTTTGATTAGCCCTGCACGGTAACCAGGTGTCCCGAACTGCCTTCTGGCCAATATGCAGAGCTCTCGGGATCGCTATGTACTCGCCTCCAGGCGGCCTCCAGGGAAGCAGACGTCTTCGCTGCAGCGTGTTTTGCCCTTGTGTGTCGAAAAAGTTATATATACTTTAGTGAAAAACTTGCGATAAAAAAAAGAACAGAAAAAGAACTGATATAACGCTTCGCCAGCCTCGACAGTTTCGAGTATTTTTGCAATGTGCTTCGAAGAAGTACCTTCTATGAGCCTCGATAACTTTGCGTAAGATGGAACGCGAAGACGCTGTCCGAGTGATGGATGGAAGAGCGCGCAAGAGTGCTTGACAGTGGCATAGCTTGCTTGGTTCTGATGGAGCGTCACTATGTATAGTTCCGACGGCGCTGGTCTCATGTTCTTTTTTCCTGTTTTTTTTTATTCATTGCGACTTTACTTTAAATTTTTATTTTATTTTTGCGTGGTCGTAGCCCTGTGGCTAAAATACATTGCCTAATGCAAGGAGTTACAAGCAGTGTGCTGCATGTGTCATTACGTTATTTTGTGTGTCCTTGAATGGTGTCAAGGAAAAGAAAGAAACAAAAAAAGACACGTAAGCAAGCTAAAATCTTTCCGGCACGATATTTATAAGGTCCCTTGGGTATGCGAAGCGATTCATTCAAGCCTGAGATGGAAGTTTGTCCACGACAGCTGCAATGAATCTGCTGCTCGTTTTTTTTTTTTTTTTTATGCAGTGCACCTGCGGTGTCTGTCAAGCAACACTGAAAGGGTATTGACTCACATTAGCTCGTCCGACGTATGAAACTTAGTGAATTTCTGGATAGATACTTCGTGTTGCGAGACGAGCAGGGAAAAGACCTCGTGGGATATAAATTTGGAGTGGTTGGTTGAAGGGGGGATTGGAGGGGGGGGGGGGAGTAATGCTCAGTTAATTTCCGCGATTCGAATAAAATCATATTCCGCCCGAAGCATACCAGTGTATATGATGGTACTTGACGCAAGGCTTCAGTTGCGTACTTGTGAATTCATGATGCTAAGGAAGATTATCTTTCTAGGGAGCATATAAACATTGTGTCCGTGTCCGTCGGCGCATCACATACTAAACAGTGCGCTTGAAATAGCGTTCGTTGCTCTGCATTCTTATGAAACAAACCCGCTTATATATTAAGCTCTCGCCCTTGGCTTGTGTAACACGTGCTAACACGTAACATGGTGCTGTAGGTAACACAAAACTCGCAGTTGCTGATTATCTAAGGGCACCGATGTGAATTATTTTATAAGCACGCCATCCACCGAAGTGATTCGACGTGAATTACCTATTCCTGTATCGACGACTTAGCTTTATTAACGTGATTGAGCTTTTGCTCATCAAAGTCGATATTGTGTTTTCTTTCTGCTCCAAGAAACGTATACGGCGCCTTTCAGCAATGAAGCTTTCAGTAACGAAAACTTTTCAGCCAACATCACTCGATTTAATTATGTCTCAGACGCCATTGCATGTTGTCATGTTCTAAAGAGACTAACTATCAGGCAGGCGATGACACGAGGACTCTTCCCTACAAACCTTTCTTTAAAGAGAAGAAGAAGAAGAAAAAAAAAAGAAGCTCAGACACTCTTCTCTGATGTCGTGCACTTTCATAGCCTCTCCTTGACCTAATGCAATACTAGATGTCCTTAGAGGAAAGTTATTCTCTTATGTTTGCGCATTCGAAATCACCTCTTAATAATACCACAATATTTCTTCTGTCTTAGTACACTTTTTAAAAGACGGACTAGGACGTCCAATTACTGGAATAAAGTTTACTTTCGTTCTCTCCTTCGCCTTGCGACGGACTGGTTGCGTGCGAGTTCTGGACAAATAAAGGACACACGTCCTCTTTACCACGGCGGTGTTGCTAGGAGGCGTCAAAGCACGGACCCTATTCGCACGCCGTGAACTGGGACTGAGTACAGTCACCGACTGTTCCGCGCCCTGGCGTCAAGCCCATATGGGGCAGGTAGTCTGCCCGGCGCGTTGATCGAAGCCGATGTGGCTTCGATGTAACTAAAGATAACGTACATGACTTTCTGCCATGTTTCCCATGAAGCATCGGAAAAAGTACAGGGTAGAGTGCATAAGCGCGACTGTAGGAGAACGTAGGAAGAAACAGATACACAGACACAGCGCTTCCTGAAGCGCCGTGTCTGTGTACTTGTTTCTTCCTACGTCTTCGCACAGTCGCGCTTATACACTCTACGATAGATTCTAACCAACTAGCCCGCCAATGTGTTTTAACCAACGAAAAAGTACAAACACAGTGAAAGAGAAACAAACGACAGCAAGAACCCGTGATGCCATTTGCATTATCGAAGTATTTGGGTCTCATCGCAACGTTGGTGCCGTCATCCGTGGTGAGAACATTGGCAACGCCAACCAAATATGCATAAAGCAGCATGTAGTTGTTGCATGAGCTCGCCTTTTATTTACGTTTCTCACACTTTTATATCTCATGGCCCGTTATTAGTACGCAGCGTCAGCTTATAAGCACACCAGATGTCGCGCTCGATGCTCTATTCCGCTATAAGACATAGCTGCCAAGTTTTGGTGACATGAAGTTTGAGACGAGAAACATCAATCATACGTGGGCTCATTCCTTTCTAAATCTAGTAAATACAGGAGGTTCAAAAATGCGAAGCGCTTCTAGCTAAAGCAGCTCAGAAGGCGTGTGCATCGAAAGGTGCCGACGAAAACGCCTCTCGCCTGAAATGCAAGTGCGCATTAAGAGGAAGCTTTAGCTCGAGTGCTCCTATCTAAATACATGTAAAAGAAGAATTCGTTTTTCTCGGCAACCACTGCACCAAATTTGACGAGGTTTGTTGCATTTAAAAGACAAACTTAAAGTCTAGTGACTGTTGGTTTCGAATTTTCGAGTCAAGTCGTAAATGTTTTATTAAAAATTGGCAAAATCGAAAATTTTCAGAAAACGAAACTATCAACTTTACAACTCTGTAACTCGACGACTAAAAATGATAATACAATTCTGTGAATTGCATCTAATAGTACATCTAAAGCGAACAAAATTGATATGTTGCACATGAATATAAAAAAATTTATACATAGGGAAATACAACTTTTGCGAAACCGTTGTAACCAACGTAACAAATTCACGTAAGATTTAAAATGACATATTGAATTTGTCCGCTTTGAATGATCTAATGGATTCCGTTTACAGAACCGCCATATCAGTTCTTGATGCAGAGCTATGAATTTGTAAACTTTGTGCTTCTATTTTTTTCAAACGGTCAAATATTTGAAAATCGATTTAAGAAAATTCAAGCCCTAAATCGAAATTCCGCTTCCAACAGTCACTAGCATTTAACTTTCTCTTTCAAATGCAACAAATTTCATCAATATCGGTGCAGGGGTTATCTCATAAAACGTTTTTGCGTTTTACATATATTTGAATAGGCCGCGTCGGAGTTGGGCCCGAGCTAAAGCTTCCTCTTAAATAAGGGGCCGAAAGACACTCAGAAAGTTTGCCTTCGGTCGGCTGAACAGCCCATGTTTCTGCATGTCTTCCCAAGAAAAAACGTAATATATACCTGACTTGAATAAGACAGATTTGGGTTACCAAGCTGAGCGTGAACGGTAATAAATCATTATAAAAGACATAAATTAGTTCTACACATTGCAGATTGCACTCTGGGAGACTTGACACCGGTATTTTTGTACTCTGCTTATACAGAATGGATCAGGGATTCCTGGACTTCAATTAACAGCTTCCGCAGTAGCCGTAGCCCGTAAGCATGCGCATTTCCTTTAGAACGTCGTTTCTCTTACTAGTCTCTCTCTCTCTCTCTCTCTCTCTCTCTCTCTCTCTCTCTCTCTCTCTCTCACCATATATATATATATATATATATATAAAGAGAGAGAACTTTATTCGGAGGCTCCCACTGCGGGGCGCCTTATTTTCAGATCCTGGCTTGGCACGTAAAACCCCTGAATTTTTTTGTTTGTTTTTGGATGTGTTAAATATTTCAGGATACAGACTCGGGGATATTTACAATGTGTCGCGCGTAAGAGGTGCCAAAATTTAAAAAAAAATGAAGTACAACGTAGCTGCACGGAACCAAGGTTGGCCGTCACTTGGAGCAAGTCAGACTATTCTTATATTTAGCCTAATTGCAAATTAGTTATAAATAATCAATGAACTTCTCAAATAATAAAATCAGAAAAAAATTGTCAGTGAGATAATTGTAGACCATCCTAAAAAATTCCCGATCCAGCTTTCTGTTGCTCAATACGTGCTGCCTAGAAGCTTTTTCCTAGCCGGAAAGAAAGCGCGTGAAATGTGGAATGGCATGCGACTACTCCGTGCGGTATATTCCCACAGTACATCTTGAAGAAACTATTGGCGGTCACACACATTGTACGTATGTATGTATGTATGTATGTATGTATGTATGTATGTATGTATGTATGTATGTATGTATGTATGTATGTATGTATGTATGTATGTATGTATGTATGTATGTATGTATGTATGTATGTATGTATGTATGTATGTATGTATGTACGTACGTACGTACGTACGTACGTACGTACGTACGTACGTATGTACGTATGTATGTATGTATGTATGTATGTATGTATGTATGTATGTATGTATGTATGTATGTATGTATGTATGTATGTATGTATGTATGTATGTATGTATGTATGTATGTATGTATGTATTGTCACGCAGCAGTGACGGTTAACAAAGCAGCAAAACTGGGAATGACGAAATTAGCATATTATTGTGCGAACCTGTGCCTTCAAAAACACGCTATGCTCAAAGGATGGCGACAGCGGCAAACACAGTCGGCAATCGTCCAAAATCTCATCTGCCGGTCAAGCGCGTCGGCTATTATAGATCAGTCGTCGAATGTTCCAGAGTACTCGTTGGGACCCGCGTGTCTTACACAAAGCTCTACACTATTCGCGTCGCGCGTACATGCAATCAGATTACACAAGGTTCGGTGACAGACAGCGGATGGAACCATCCATAACATTCCAGAAACTTCCGATATATATGCAGGCGCGGTCTGCAACTGTGTGACAGCATATGTCATATGTTAGGCGGTGAAACGTGGTCGCCCGATAAAGATAAATGCACGTGTCATTATATATATATATATATATATATATATATATATATATATATATATATATATATATATATATATATAGAGAGAGAGAGAGAGAGAGAGAGAGAAGTAGCTGCAAATATTAATGACATTTAGGAAAATCATCAAGCTGAAATAGATAAGAAATCGAACAAGTTGACAAGCCTAGAACACAAAGTGGATTTTTGTCAAGAAATAGCAAGCATTATTTCGATAATAATGTCAATGCAAAATAGAATCGATGATCTAAAGAATCGTAGCAGACGCTGTAATTTGATAATATACCGACTACCAGAAGCCACTGGAGAGACACCCTTGACACTGGAACGCACAGTGAATAAAGACGTTATCGAAGGCCCTTTGGAATTAAATGCAGTAGCCATCGAACGCATACATCGGATAGGGAGAGCAGAACCTAACAAGATTCGGCCTGTAATCTTCAAATTACTAGACTCAAGAGATAAATATACAATACTGAAAAGGGGTACAAGCTTAAGGACACTCAACTTTCTATTGCAGGAGACATTTCAAAACACGTGCGGGATATCAGAACAAAACTTTGGAACAGCGTGAAGGTAAACCGACAAAAGAATGAAAAGGTTTCGCTTGTTTTCGACAAACTGTACATTAACAATCGCCCGTATGTTTGGAGTAACGAGCAGGATGACAAAGTGCCACTTGAAAAAAAAAAGATTCAGAAAGGGGGTCAGAAAATCGCTGTGCCGGCAAAGAAGCGAACATCACCGGAAAAGATAAAAGCGGAGTTGTAACTCGCCGAGGCGCAAAATCAGGGGACTAACATTTTTCACAGTAAATGTTTGAAGTGTCGTCAACCAACCCCGGGCGCTTGAAAACTTGATAATTGATTATGAACCTGATGTAGCAGCTATAACAGAAACGTGGCTCACGTCTGACATTCTTGATCAAGAGTTCGCGCCGCCAAGTTATTCCGTCACCGTAAAGACCATCCCACACGTGGTGGCGAAGTGGTGTTATTAATAAAAAAATGTTTTGCCTTCACCGTTCTGTCTGGGATAAAAGACGGTGAGGCGATGTTCTGTAAATTGCTTTGCGAAGGTAGAAATGTTTTCTTAGGGTGTGTTTATCGGAGCCCGAACTCGGGTGACGAGTGTATCAGTGCCAATCACGACTACATGCAATGTCACGACCATGGTTTACGCATCGCCCTTATGGGTGATTTTAATCGTTCTGAGAATAACTGGAATGACATGTACTACTCGTCAGCAGCCTCGGATGCACTATTTGATCTCATGTTAACCTTCAATCTTCACCAGGTCGTTTTACGTCCAACGCGTTCGCAGGGAGCTACTCAAAGCATTCTTGACCTAATACTTATCAGACATCATTTCGATATTAACCATGTACGAAGTGACGTAATTCATGGCATACCAGAACATGACGTACCAGTGCGCGTGTTAACACTTGTTGGTATTGCTGCCCACTGTCATGTGTCCTTAGTAACCGACTTCCAAAACGCTGATGACAATAGCATACTAAGATACCTTGATCACGAGTTCCAGCCTTCTTCCCAAATGGGTTCCAATGCCTCTGTTGACGTGAATTCCCTTAGGCTTATGTTCAAATCTAGCGTCCTCTACTGTGTCACGAACTACGTGCCTACTAAAACCAAGCGGCCGCCAAAAAAGAATCCCTGGTTAACCCGAGAAGTAATTCAGGCAAAGCGCCGTCTGAAAAGATTGCGTAGAACAATAAAAATTAAAGGAGGAGACGAATCCAGGGTGACGAAGCTGCCTAATGCCATCGCGGAATTCAAGCTTACAGCCAAACGTACAAAAGAATATTATTTTAATGTAACGTTACCGAGCTTTCCTACTGGTAATCCCGGAAGGTTCTGGAGGCACTTTCGTACCGATGATAGAGAAGCGTCCCACTTACCCCTCAGAGAAAGAAACTGCGAAAGCCAACGCATATAACACTTTCTTTCAATCAGTATTTACTACAGACAATAACAGTACTTCCCCCATTCTAACCAGACAGGGTGTAAGAATTGGCAAATTAGACATTACGGACGCTGGCATACTTCTGGTTAATCTTGACCCTAAAGAAAGCAGCCGTCTTGACAAGATACCTAACGACTTTCTGAAAAGGTATGCGGTATGGTGCGGTAGATACCTCAGCATAATTTTGCGTAAATCACTCAGGACTTTACAACAACTGAACAACTGGAAAATTGCAAAGATAATACCTATGCATAAATCAGGCGACATAGCAGAAATTTCAAGTTTTAGACCCATTTCATTAACTATTACATCCTGTAAGATTCTAGAGCACATAATCTTAAAACACATAAAGGTTTTTCTAGAGAGCATTGGCTTCTTGTCTCCATACCGACATAGCTTTCGCAGTGGTTTATCAACAGTAACCCAACAGTAGTCCATGATCTTGCATTTACTGTCAATAACCGCGTCCGGACTGACATGATTTTACTTGACCTATCTAAGGCGTTTGATTGTGCATGTCGTAACAAATTAGTCGCTAAAGTTGAAATTGTTGTTGGGAAAGGGCTCCTTTCAGCCTGGATAAAAGAATTTCTAGGCAATCGTTCAAATTTTGTAATCTACGAAAAAATGCTATCTAAAGCTGTCGCCGTTACTTCCGGAGTTCCCCAAGGATCAGTTCTTGGGCCATTACTCTTCCTAATCTATATTAATGACATCACAGCTAACATTGGTTGTAATATAAAACTGTTCGCCGACGACTTCGTCATATATAGCGAAATCACTAATTATAGCGATAACATCGCACTTAATACATCCCTCAACACTCTAGCTATTTGGTGCCCTAATTGGCAGATGTCAATTAACGTAAAAAAGTGTGTGGCCATGACCGTAACAAGGAAAGCAAGACCATCTAACTTTACATATGAGATTATCATCATCATCAGCATCATCATCATCATCCTGGTTACGCCCACTGCAGGGCAAAGGCATCTCCCATACTCCTCCAACTACCCCGGTCATGTACTAATTGTCCCCATGTTGTCCCTGCAAACTTGTTAATCTCATCCACCCGCCTAACTTTCTGCCCCCTCTACGCTTCCCTTGCCTTGGAATCTAGTCCGTAACCCTTAACGACCATCCGTTATCTTCCCTCCTCATTGCATGTCCTGCTCATGCCATATTTTCTTGATTTCAACTAAGATGTCATTAACTCGCGTTTGTTCCCTCTCCCAATCTACTCTTTTCTTATCCTTTAACGTTACACCTATCATTCTTCTTTCCATAGTTCGTTGCGTCGTCCTCAATTTAAGGAGAACCCTTTTCGTAAGCCTCCAGGTTTCTGCCCCATACGTGAGTGCTGGTAAGGCACAGCTTGTGGGGTCTTCGGGTCTCACAGGAGTACCGACCACCGCGGGTTCGAGCTTAGCGAGCCACAGGGCCGCGTCAGCCGTCAGCCTCTAGCGCCGCTGCGCGCGAGCTCAGGCCACGAGGGGCTACCGAGCGACGCACGCAAAAACACAGTATTGCCCTAAAATGAAGGAAACCGTTTATTGTTTCCAACGGCACCCAACACTGCACAAACGCCCGGTCCCGGGACGGCGGGGAACCAAAGGGGTCCCGCACCAAGGGCGAAAAATACAGCTAGGGGCGCCTGTAGCACGTCGCTGCGAGAGCACAGGCTCAAGCTGGGACGCGCCGCTAGGAAAAGTCCCGGCGGCTATGCTACTAGCTCTGGCGATAACCAATGGGCCAACTCGCGAGAGCTCGGGCAATCTCCTTCGGCTTGGGCCTCCGATAAGTGCGGCTCGGCGTGGTACGACCTCGCGCGAGCACTAGGCACCCGTTCTTCGGCTTAGCGTCGGGATAGGAAACAACACGAGGTACGCGCTCCCCGCACGGGCAAAGGCGCCGTGCGTGAGCTCAATCCTAGTCACAAAGGTGTCGGCGGACGAGAGAGAGCATCGTACGTACCGGGTGCTGTCCCAAGGAGAAGAGAGCTGCTACCGTCACGGCAGTAGCCACCAGGGGCCACTCCCGTGACGTCACCAGCTCCGCCCTCACCCACGAACCATGGCGAGTGGAGCGCCACCGCTAAAACTGGTTCGGAGCAAGAACGGCATGGCTTAGGATTACAGACATGGGTGAAATTCGCCAGCGCAATGGCGCGTCGAATCCCCCAAATCCCCACATCTTCCTCTCCTTAATTGCCCCCCTACCAGTCTGGCGAAGAAGCTGGTAGGGGCTAATGCACCAAAGACAACTGAGCCTTTCATGCACTAGCTAATTGCTACCTCAGCCCAGCAAGCACTATGCGTACAAAAAAAAAACATACATACAATGATAATGGAAAAATAATAATAAAAAATAATAATAATACACTCTAAAATACAAGAAAATGAGGCCGCGAAGGGGGGAAGAAATCTTGACAAAACAGTCTGCTGCTAGCGCGGGACAATGTCCGGGGGTGCGAAGAGAACGCGGCGCGTATAGTTCTGTGGCTAGGGCGGTGGCTGAAGTCGCGGGAGTTGCGATCGTGGGCTTGATAGCAGGCCAGTTAACGCAGGAACGGGCTCACCGTTGTTCTATCGGAGTTGCCGGCGAAACCGAGGAGTGTCGCTTTCGTGGTGGTGGTGGTCCCGAACTCCAGGTGGACGGGGCAGGACACTGCCAGGTCAGCTGGCCACGCCGCCGTATGCAGGATGGATGGGCAGCCACAGCGGCGGCTGCAGTGCGTTCGCACGGCGTCGGCGACTGCAGAGTCGAGCTCCTGGCGTGATGTCATAGGGTCCCGTCCACCAAGGGTATCCGCGGCGATCCGATGGAGTTGGCGCGGCTGCTTCAGCTTGCTTCAACGAGCAACAGCCCCCACGCACGCACGCACACACACACGCGCACACTCCTCGTGGCACCGCGCTCCTCGCCGTCCGCCATGCCGCCCGTTGGCCACAACGCGCCGCGCCGATCCAGGCGCGAAGCGTCCCTCTCTCCCGCACCAACGAGTCAAGGGGACCACCGTCACCCCCCGCGCTGCACGACACGCCAGTCACAGACCCCCCTCTTGGCAAAAAAAACGAAAACGAGAAGAAGAAAAAAAAAGCACACACAGAAGAAAACAAGAACGGTCAAAATCTATGTACAAGTAACAAAAAATGAACTACACAACGGTACACTTAAAACATTAAAACAATAATTACACTCCGCATGCGTACCCAAAAATAAAAATTAAAAAAAATGCACACTGAACAACCACTGTCAACAAGACTACAGCTGGGCTGGGGCCAGCTTCTTTTCGCGCACTGGCCGCAAAGAAGCTAACCCACTGAGGCTAAGCAATGTTACTGAGGGCCTTCGGTGGTGGAAAAAGTCCGCTGTCAGGCGCGATATCACACAGGTGACCGTCTCCTCAGGTTGTACCGGTGCGTGGTCCGAATGCGGTCCTTCGCCCCGAGTGTGCCCTGTTGCTTGCGGGTGGTGCCACTGGGCACCGGCGCGAGCTCGTCGGACCGCGACGCAAAGGCTTTCAGGTCGGCGATATGGGCACGGCTGAGTTTTCCCGAAGGGGAATCCTTCAGCAAGTACGCGAGCGGAGACCAGACTTTCTCTACTCGGTACGGACCAAGCCACTTAGGAGCGAGCGAGGCTGAGAACCCCTTGCTCGCGTCGCTAAGAGCGTGGTTGCGCTTCAGGACTAAATCACCTACCTTAAATGAAAGATGGCGATGCTTCCGGTCGTATTGAGCCTTCTGCTGGGCCCTGGCCGAAGTGAAACTCTGCCTTGCTCTACAGAGAGCCCGAGAAAGCCTGTCCCGAAGTGCTGAAGCGTACGCAGAACAGTCTGCCGGCGCCTCCTCATCCCCGAGCTGACATTGAATGACACTGGTCACCGGATTTGCCAGCTCCCTTCCAAAATTGAGGAAAGCGGGAGAGAAACCAGTCGAGCGATTCTCGGCGGTTCGGATTGCGAACGCGAGCTCACTCAAGTGGTCTGCCCAATGCTTTTGACTCATGGCAAAGGCCGCCAACATTGGTTTGAGGGTTCTATTGACCCTCTCCGTCAAATTGGACTGGGGATGGTAGGGTGACGTGGTGGAGTGATTAATTCCCAGGGAACGGCACGTAGCACCAAACACCCGAGCGGTGAAATAAGACGCGTTGTCCGTAATTAGCCTTTCGGAAAGCCGAACCGACAAAAAACTTCCTGTAGCCTCTCCAGCACCGCTCGCGCGGTCACTTTTCGAAGCGGAAACAACTCCACCCACTTCGAAAAATGATCGACGACTACCATCAGGTGTGTGAACCCCTGCTTACTCCTGGGAAAAGGCCCCATAAGATCGCAGGTGGCCACTTGCCACGGACGCTCACTGTCAATTGGTTTCATCAACCCGGGCGGCTTGCCACCCCTTGATTTCACCGTTTGACAGACATGGCAGGAACGGCAATAGCGAAAAATGTCACGCTTTATGCCAGGCCAGGTCACAGTTTGGCTTAGTTTCGCAAAAACTTTGGAGCCACTCAAATGACCGGCCAAGGGTTCGTCATGAGATGATCGCAACAGTGCGCTTCTCAGACTCTTGGGGATACCCACCTTAAACGGGTCCACAGCCTCGTCATCGGTAGCTATGTATTTCAGCAGGAGCCCATCGTGATCCAGCAAATATGAATCCGCGGGGGACCCAGCGACACACGCTGGTTCCGGCCCCCCTGCGCCCGCCGCACTACCAGCAGCGTCTCGGCGCTCCGTCTCCCTGAGACCGTCGCTCACTCCGCGACAAAACGAATCAATTTGCTGGGCCTTCAGTAACTCTTGCCTGCTGAATGCGATTCCAATTCTCCCAAAGGGGAGTCTGGTCTCGTCCCCACTCAGGACTGCAGCCAACGGCGTTGTAGGTTCGCTTTCGAGAAGCTCCCCCGCTCGCTCGTTTTGCGGCGCGCTGCTTGCCTGGAGAGCGGAATGACAGGTTTGCCCGCTTGCGGACTCGCCTCTCTCTGCGCTCGTTTCGCCCCCGACGCTTGCTGGCGCAAAGGCTCCGGCAGTGGCTGTAACACCTGGAGGAATGCTCTTGGTGCACAATGGGGCACGGGATAGCGCGTCAGCTACCACGTTGGTGCTCCCCTTTCGATACTGCACTGAAAAGTCATAATGCTGTATCAGGAGAGCCCAGCGCGCCAGCCGGCCCGCAGGCTCACGGAGCCGCATCAGCCAACTGAGCGCACTGTGGTCTGTCTGCACTACGAATTTCGTCCCATCAAGGTACACATCGAACTTACGTAGTGCAAACACGATAGCGAGGCACTCCTTCTCGGTCACGGAATAATTCCTCTCTGCCGGAATCAAGGAGCGGCTGGCAAAGGCCAACGGCTGCAACACACCATCGTATTCCTGTAGGAGGATTGCTCCTAAACCCAGATCGCTCGCGTCGGTCTGGACAACGAACGGTCTGGTCAGGTCGGGGAGTCTGAGCTGCGCTGTCTCCGCAATGGCGCTAGACAGTTGGCGAAAGGCCTGCTGCTGCTCAGGTCCCCACTGCCACTCGGCCGACTTACCCAAGAGCTTGCTCAAGGGTGCCTGCACTCGGGCACAGGACGGAATGAATGACCGGTAAAAGTTGGCCATTCCCAAAAAGCGGCGAAGGCCACGTACGTCCTTGGGCGCGGGGAAATCGAGGATTGCCCGAAGTTTCTCCCGGTCCGGCTCAATGGAGCCTCCGCACAGCGTGAACCCCAGTAACTGAACTCGGGTTTGCGCTAGTTGGGCTTTCGCAGGATTCAAAGTCATCCCGGCGGCCCTCACCCTCTCGAGCACATCGGCAACATGGGCCAAGTGTTCATCGAAGGTTCGTGAATAAATCACGATGTCGTCGAGGTAGCACATGCAGTATGACCACTTTGCTTCCCCGAGGACGCGGTCCATGAGTCTCTGAAAGGTCGCAGGACCGTTGCATAGACCAAAGGGCATACGAGTAAACTCAAATAACCCTCTGTGGGATGTGAACGCGGTCTTGCACCGGTCACGTTGATCCATCCGGACCTGTAGGTAACCTTTAGAGGCATCCAGCGTAGTAAAGTACCTCGCACTGCCCAGGGTTCCTACGATGGAGTTAATCGTGGGGAGCGGATAGGCATCCTTACGAGTCACTCCGTTCAGACGGCGGTAGTCTACGCACAGGCGATGACTGCCATCTTTCTTAGGCACCAACACAATTGGAGACGCCCAGGCGCTGTACGAGCGGCGGATAATGTCGGCCGATAGCATCTCGTCCAGCAAGCCATCGATCACCTGCCTCTTGGCTAGGCTGACGGGCCGGGGGTTACACTTCAAAGGAAGCGCGTCTCCAGTTTCGATCGTGTGGCTCGCCAAATCGGTACAGCCAGGTTGATCAGTGAAGAGCTCTTCGTGCTGGCATAACAGTGCCGACAAGCGAGCCTTCTGTGTATCATCCAAATGAACCGCACAGGCGGCCAGAGGATGTGGTGCCCCTTCGTGCCGTGTCGCTCGATCCCAATGGGGATTTTGAGTCGACAAGCGCATAGCGCAGGGGCCTGCCCCCGAATTCTGCGCGCGACGCGGTTCGTGCCGTGCCTCTCGTTCCCAAAGGGGAGTCGCAGCAGGCGAGCGCACAGCTCGAGGGCTTGCCCCCGAACTTGGCGCGCGGCACGTTTCTGACGCCCCATCTGCACAGGCAAGATCGGACGCCGGCGGGCTGATGAACGGCTTTAGCAACGTGAACGGTCCGTCGCGATAGCCGCCATTCGCAATGTCCACAACGATTCCTGTTTTAAGGAGAAAGTCCCTTCCGAGGATCACAGGAACACTGAGCCCGGGGAGATGAACGAAACGCGTGCGTCTTATTCGCTCTCCCCACCTGACAGTCAGCCTTGCGGCGCCCGCCGAATGGGCCACGCCTTTCGCAAGATTGAATGTCGTTCGGCAATCCCGCAAGCGCACTTCATGAGTGCTTCTGCAAGTGGGATAACACCTGTTCGCCGAACAACGAAGCGCTTGCGCCCGTGTCCAACAGCGCAGGAAATTCGCGGCCGACAATGGTCACCGGAATGAAGGGCGCGTGCGCCCCAGCAACACATCCTGCTCGATACGCCGAGGGGACAAGCAAGGTTTCGGTCACTCGTGCCTTCACGAGCGACCCGCGCTCCCGTTTCCCGACCTCGCAGGAGGCCTGGGCGCGGTGCAGTCCCTTGCTATGTGCCCTCGTTGTTGGCAGCGAAAACAGCGCACTCCTTCTCGGTACCTTTCCCGAGGCGGAGCGGCCTCAGCTCGCTGCCGGGGTCGACTCGCTGCTTGACCAAAGGGCCTGTTGTCATGAGCGTCCGCATCTGCGATGCCCTGGGTCGAAGTGCGTCCCTGCGCATGCATTTCGGGCGGTGGTGCAGCACAGGCTGCCCGCCTCCCATACGTGTAGGGATCTAGAGCGCGCGCGCTCAGCTCCCAAACACACCCGCTTGTAGCCGCAAAGACAGCTTGGCCGGGTTGTTGCCGTTGGGGGAGGGGCACAGGCCCTCCCCACGCGCAGCTTGGCTCAAGGGCCTCGCTGGCGGGCGGCGGTGGGCGATAGGCTCGCGCGGCGAGAATGTCGCCTTGAATGCGCTTTGCCTCGGCGGCCAATTCTTCCAGATCTCGGAAGCGGCCGACGCGCAGGTACGCCGAAAAGGTCGGATGTGCCTGCCTGATCACCCGTTCGACGCGTTCCTCGTTCGAAGCATTGGGCTCGGCGATTAAGAAAAGGTCTTGCATCGCGCGTACGTACTCCTGAAGCGACTCGTCAGGAGCTTGTGTACGTAGCTCAAGCTCTCGCCGCATCCTACTCTGGTAGTCAGCGGGCAGGAATTCGCGCAGGAATGCCACGCGGAACTCCTCGAGGGTTGTTGCACGGTATACGGAAAGCCGGTACCACCTAGCCGCCGTGTCAGTAAGTGCTACGGGAACGACGCGTTCCAGCACCTCCTGATCCTCCAAACGATTTGCCATCTGGTAGCGTACCAGGGAGTCACAATAATCCCTGGCACTGAGCAGGTCACCGTATCCGCTGTAAGTCGGGACTGCCAACCGTACAGCGGGGTGCGCGCATTTCGGTACAGCCGAAAGCGTCTTAACTGCCCCCGAGAGTGACTGAATCATTTTGGCGGCGTTTTGCAACAGCGTCTGTGCGCCTGCTCCAAAGGGAACCGTTGGCGCGTTAGCGGCGTGGTCGAGCAAGGGTGAACAGTCCTCCAGCTCGATCAGCGGCGCGGTTTCCACAGGGATACCGGCCGCGGCGCCGCCAGCCCCAGAGCTCCTAGCGGGGTGCGCCTGCTGTCGTTCACAGCCGCCACTTGAGGCAGCTATATGTGAATTGCTTAGGCCGCTTGCAGCCAGCGTCGACAAAACAGGTGCGCGCTCGAAGGTTGCGGAACTGGGCACAACCGAATGTACTCCAAAGGGAGACGAATGAGCGAAATTCGTGGCTGCAGCATTGGAATCCCCACAGGGGGCCGTGGCAGACCACTGGTTTTGGCTGCTCAATTGAGTAGCAGCCATCGGGCAAACGTCGGAGAGGGCTAAGGCCCCGTTTCCGTGCCGCGCTCCGTAAACTCCACAGGGAGCCGATCGAGAGCGCTGCGACATCGCACTGCCTTGCATTCCGAAGGGAGCCGTGGCAGACGAATGTGCTGGTGTGCACTGTTCGGGGAGGGCTCTGGCCCCGTTCCCAAACAACGCTACTGCTCCAATGGGAGCTGGTACGTAGCGCCTCGTGTTGTCGTCCCCACAGGGGGCTGCGACAGGTGAGGGTGCATAAGTTCGCTGCTCAAGGGGAGCACTGGCCCCGGTATCGAGCAACGCGGCGTCTGCTCGCGGTAACAAAGGGCAAAAGTCCCCTAACAAATGACAAAGGTCACTCGGCCTAGCAGACATAACGCGGCAAGTATAATATGCAAAGGCGTACTAACTCGGCTAAGCACAGACAAAGGCTTAATGAGCCTTTGAATCCGCGTTGGGCGCCAGTGTGGGGTCTTCGGGTCTCACAGGAGTACCGACCACCGCGGGTTCGAGCTTAGCGAGCCACAGGGCCGCGTCAGCCGTCAGCCTCTAGCGCCGCTGCGCGCGAGCTCAGGCCACGAGGGGCTACCGAGCGACGCACGCAAAAACACAGTATTGCCCTAAAATGAAGGAAACCGTTTATTGTTTCCAACGGCACCCAACACTGCACAAACGCCCGGTCCCGGGACGGCGGGGAACCAAAGGGGTCCCGCACCAAGGGCGAAAAATACAGCTAGGGGCGCCTGTAGCACGTCGCTGCGAGAGCACAGGCTCAAGCTGGGACGCGCCGCTAGGAAAAGTCCCGGCGGCTATGCTACTAGCTCTGGCGATAACCAATGGGCCAACTCGCGAGAGCTCGGGCAATCTCCTTCGGCTTGGGCCTCCGATAAGTGCGGCTCGGCGTGGTACGACCTCGCGCGAGCACTAGGCACCCGTTCTTCGGCTTAGCGTCGGGATAGGAAACAACACGAGGTACGCGCTCCCCGCACGGGCAAAGGCGCCGTGCGTGAGCTCAATCCTAGTCACAAAGGTGTCGGCGGATGAGAGAGAGCATCGTACGTACCGGGTGCTGTCCCAAGAAGAAGAGAGCTGCTACCGTCACGGCAGTAGCCACCAGGGGCCACTCCCGTGACGTCACCAGCTCCGCCCTCACCCACGAACCATGGCGAGTGGAGCGCCACCGCTAAAACTGGTTCGGAGCAAGAACGGCATGGCTTAGGATTACAGACATGGGTGAAATTCGCCAGCGCAATGGCGCGTCGAATCCCCCAAATCCCCACAAGCTGTTATACATTTTTCTCTTTAGGGATAATGGCAACCTGCTGTTCATGATCTGAGATTGCCTGCCAAATGCTCCCCAGCCCATTCTTATTCTTCTGATTATTTCTGTCTCATGATCCGGATCCGCAGTCACTACCTGTCTTAAGTAGATGTATTCCCTTACAACTTCCAGTGCCTCGCTATCTATCGTAAGCTGCTGTTCTCTTCCGAGACTGTTAAACATTGCTTTAGTTTTCTGCAGATTAATTTTTAGAACCACTCTTTTGGTTTGCCTGTCCAGGTCAGTGAGCATGCATTACAATTGGTCCCCTGAGTTACTAACCAAGGCAATATCATCAGCGAATCGCAAGTTACGAAGGTATTCTTATCCCCAATTCTTCCCAATCCAGGTCTCTGAATACCTCCAGTAAACACGCTCTGAATAGCATTGGAGAGATCATATCTCCTTGCCTAACGTCTTTCTTTATTGGGATTTTGCTGCTTTCTTTATGGAGGACTACGGTAGCTGTGGAGCCGCTATAGATATCTTTCAGTATATTTATATACAGCTCGTCTACGCCCTGATTCCGTAATGCCTCCATGACTGCTGAGGTTTCGACTGAATCAAACGCTTTCTCGTAATCAATGAAAGCTATATATAAGGGTTGGTTATATTCTGCACATTTCTTTCTCACCTGATTGATAGTGTGAATATGGTCTGTTGTTGAGTAGCCTTTACGGAATCCTGCCTGATCCTTTGGTTGACAGGAATCTAAGGCGTTCCTGATTCTATTTGCGATTACCTTGGTAAATACTTTGTGGGGAACGATCAGTAAGCTTATCGGTCTATAATTTTTCAAGTCTTTGGATTCTGCTTTCTTATGGATTAGGATTATGTTAGCGTTCTTCCAAGATTCCGGTACGCTCGAAGTCATGAGGCACTGCGTATACAGGGTGGCCAGTTTCTCTAGAACAATCTGACCACCATCCTTCAACAAATCTGCTGTTACCTGATCCTCCCCAGCTGCCTTCCCCCTTTGCATAGCTCTCAAGGCTTTCTTTACTTCTTCCGGCGTTACTTGTGGGATTTCAAATTTCTCTAGACTATTCTCTCTTCCATTACCGTCGTGGGTGCCACTGGTACTGTATAAATCCCTATACAGCTCCTCAGCCAGTTGAACTATCTCATCCATATTAGTAATGATGTTGCCGGCTTTGTCTCTTAACGCATACATCTGATTCTTGCCTATTCCTAGTTTCTTTTTCACTGCTTTTAGGCTTCCTCCGTTCCTGAGGGCATGTTCAATTCTATCCATATTATACTTCCTTATGTCAGCTGTCTTACGCTTGTTGATTAACTTAGAAAGTTCTGCCAGCTCTATTCTAGCTGTAGGGTTAGAGGCTTTCATACATTTGTGTTTCTTGATTAGATCTTTCGTCTCTTGCGATAGCTTACTGGCATCCTGTCTAACGGAGTTACCACCGACTTCTATTGAACACTCCTTAATGATGCCCATAAGATTGTCGTTCATATCTTCAACACTAAGGTCCTCTTCCTGAGTTAAGGCCGAATACCTGTTCTGTAGCTTGATCTGGAATTCCTTTATTTTTCCTCGTACCGCTAACTCATTGATCGGCTTCTTATACCAGTTTCTTCCGTTCCCTCCTCAAGTCTAGGCTAATTCGAGTTCTTACCATCCTATGGTCGCTGCAGCGCACCTTGCTGAGCACGTCCACATCTTGTATGATGCCAGCGTCAGTGCAGAGTATAAAGTTTATTTCATTTCTTGTCTCGCCATTCGAGCTCCTCCACGTCCACTTTCGGCTATCCCGCTTGCGGAAGAAGGTATTCATTATCCGCTATGGATAATGAATATCCGCTATGGATAATGAAAATTTATGTGGTTCAACTAAAGTGGAACAACATAAATACCTGGGAGTTACATTAACATCAGACCTCAGGAGGGATAAAGATATTTCAAATATCACCGCAGGAGCATTACGCAAATTATTCTTCCTCAAAAGAAGCCTTGTGGACTCTACGACATCAATGAAGGTACTGGTCTACACAACGTTGGTTAGGCCAGTTCTCGAAGTCTGGTTTCCTAATACAACGACTAACATCTAACGACTAACACACGCACACACGTGTGTGTTTGTGTGTGTGTGTTCTTTCATTCATATTTATGGTGTGATGCAGGTATCATGCAAGATTTCAAAATGTGCAAATGTCACGTAGCTGGAAGCTAATACACGCAAAGTGCCTAGAGCGGCCATTTGCGCGCCAATTTTGCGTGTATTCGCTGCTTGTTTCACGCTCGGAAAAACGCTCTTATTGTAGCACGTATCGAGAAACAGAAAGCTGTATCTGGAGTTTTTCACTTTGCTCTACAATTTCCTCATTAACACTTTTTATCTAATTAGAATAATTGAGAAGATGGTTCATTAATAAAGGCTAATTATGTAATTAGGCGATTAAAAAATATCTCAATATCTCCAAGCGACGGCAAACAACATTACCTTGGTTCTGTCCATCTACGTGGCATTTGCATATTTTTAAATCTTGGTGCGTGACAGGTGGGACACCTTGTATGTGGGGCTTTGGGCGAGTTGATTTTGCATTATTACGACCAGCCCGTTACGCGAGACCGAACACACAAGAAGAGGACAGGCACTGACTTCCACCTACCATTCTTGATAATTAAACTCCTATCTATATCCGCCCCTCGTGTACTCATTATTGTTATTATTATTTGATATTTGTTTTGAAAACATACATACACTTGACAGGAAAGGGAGAGCGAGGAGCAGGCTGGCGACTGCCACCGGAAGAGGCACAACGCCTGCCTACTCTTCAGAAAGGAGGAGACAGCAACACAGAAATGAAAGATGAGAAGGAAACGCATAAAGAAACAAGTCAACGAATTCAACACAAGACATTTAAAAGAAATCAGGATGAAATGACTTGCCCTTAGCTATGAATGTAAGCTACAGCTACAGCACATATGAAACATAGTCGAATTATTTTTTGGCAGCAGCAACAACGAGGTGGGGTGGGGAGGCAGGGCGTAGCCTTACGATTTCCTGAGACTTCATGATTTCCCGTATCGTCAATTCACTGCTGTGTCCAATTACAATTGCTGCTTTTATTTTGTTTTCACAAACGGTGAATTAAGGCCGTGTCGCATGGTGCTATTTCGCTTAAAATTCTTTCTCTGTCATCGCCGCTGGCGCAGCAAATCTTATGCCCACTCCTTCCTGTGTGCGATATTTCAATGTTTGGAAGTGGTGATTTTTCATGCGAGGTCACTCATCTGGCGTTAACGAGGAGACGACAGCAATGCGGCTCGACAGACGCGTCACGGTGACCTACTTGCATGTATTTCTTTTTTTATATATATAAACAGTGGTTTCAAGGCTTCAAGCATTAAAAAACTACGAAAACTGCGTTTTGTTTTTTACATGACCGGACGTAACAAACACATGCAGAAAGGTAATTATTTCCCTAGGTGCTCATAAATGTGGAAATCGGGCACGCGTCAAACAGTACTGACGAGTCGCATGCATGTGCAACGTTCAACTCAAACCTATGTCAAGGGGATCGATCTTGTACCGCGTTTTTTTTTTTCAGAAACGGGAATACCAATTCGGCATCTGCGGACTTGGTGTGTTTCTGAGAAACACAGCTCAGAAAAAACGCGCTGAAAAATCGATCCGTGTGAAACGGGCTTTCCTCGAACGTTTCACGCCTGTCTCGACGCCTATGCGGTATCTGCGCGTGTGTGTCGAGATGTTGCGGATTATTCTCTTTTTTCTTCCTTCTAGCTTACATAACAACTGTCATTTCTTAACCTATCATTTAAGCAATGCTGCAAATGCGTGTGCGTATATCTATGAGCCTACAGCTTGAAGCTAATCAGTCTTTTTTTTTTCTTTAGGAAACCGCTGTTTCATGCATTTAAGCACAAAAGCAACTGGAACGCCATTGCATTTCATCGGACGCCTTGAAAATTACTATCGACAAACTGGTGTAGTCCTGAGAATTCGTTCCATGAGGATACGCTTCGCGAACCTACCGGCTATAATTTGTGGGTCAAAATATGTGCTGTAAAGCAATTGATAAAAAAATTAATTAGTGTAATTGTGTTAATTATCCAATAAAACATTCCGATTTCTCGGGGAAGTAATGGACGCCTCTGTGTGTAATTTAGCTCAAGGGTTAGAATTGTGCTATCTGCCACCGGCAATTAAAAATTTGGTACATGGTGAACGGTAACAGATGAGAAGCCGGACGGACGCCATTGGAAGCCGTTTATGTACATACGTACGCCGACTACAGCGCAGAAGTCGAATGCCATTAGCATCGTCCGAACATTGGGGGCGCGCCGTGCAATTTGCGCTCCGTTTCTGCACATCTGTGTGGTGACAGCGATCCTTCATTACAGCGACAATGCCTAACATTTGTTGTGCGCCTGCGTGCCAGTCCGGTTACAATGGTGTCGACGAAAAAGTGTCCTCGTCTTGTTTCCCTACCAATGCGGACCTAAAAGACAAGTTGAAGCGGATCACTGACCGGCCAGAGTCTTTCGGCTTCACATTTGATTCGAAACGCGTTCGTACAGGTGAAAAACATTTTGATGCCGAATACGCCGTTATTCGTGCCGGCGTGTGCACAGTGAACGGAAATGTGTCGCTGCAAGGTGAGTGGCCTATAATGTCAAAACAGACGCCACTTTAAGGATTTTTGAAGGCCTGCCCGCTTACTTGGCCGAGCCGAAACAACAGTCTCGTCCAGTGATACGATATTGTTAATTGGCACGATAGCTGCTCACAGTTACCATATAATGAGTGCTTTACGACGGCAACCGCTGTGCCCTTTCGCTAAGCAAACAAACTGTCCTTCCTTGCAGGACAGTTTGTCCTGCCGTCCGTCCGTTTGTCTGTCCCCCGCTGTCGGTATGGGCCATAGCATGTAAATCATATTCATCAACACGCGACGCTACTAGCACGAGGTCGCGGGACCGGCCGCGGTGGCCGCATTTCGATGGAGGATATTGCAAAAACACCCGTGTACCGTGCATTGGTTGCAAGTAAAGGAATCCCATGTGGTCAAAATTCTTCTGGAGTTTCCCACTACGGCGTGCCTCACAATCATATCTTGGTTTTGTCATGGAAAGCACCAGAATTTGTTTTCAATCAACGCGCGGTGATTATTGCAGAAAGGAAGTTGGTGTTGGCGCGAGATAAGTGCACGTGTGCTTCTCTAAATGTACTGTAATTCATTTCAGACATGACATTACTCATATTTCTGTGCAGCAAAGAGAACAACAAAAAAACAGTTTTGGCCGCTATTTAAATACCTTGCGCAAGTACGTATTATATTTGCAATAAATACCATTAAAAAAAAAGAAAGTGGTGAATACCTAATGGTTAAAGCATCGGGCTGCTGCTCTGGGATGCGGTGGTTCGAATTCCACCGGCAGGCGCGCATCTCTTTCCTTTATTTATTTAATTATTCTTTTTTTTGTAATATGCGTGCGAATTTACGCGGCGAGAACCCGACCAACGACCGACCGACCCAGGCGAAACAATGGAACGGTAGACAAAGAAAGCTTTGCTTAAAATACAAAAATGAAAAAGAAAAGAACAATTGACAGCAACTTTGGCATTCGCCAAGGAGGGTGAAGGTGAAAGCCTGCGCACTCAATGGACATTTATTAAATTACTTGACATTCTTACTCTGATGCGTTGTTTGCTTCTTATTTCTTTTCTCCCACCAAAGGTCGTGGGTTCAAGTGCCTTAATTAGCTCAAAATAATGGACTTTACCTTGATTAATCTCGCCTTAATATCAAAGGGCGCGGGTTGGACTTCTACATAAGGTCGAGGGTTTGTGTCCCACCGAAGGTCGTGGGTTCTAGCTCCTGAATTAACTCTATCTTAAGTAACCTTGCCTTTATTTTGGCATGATGAGCGGCATCGGAGGCAGCTGTGGAAGAACCCGACGAAGACGAACGCGCGGGCAGTCGCACGAGCGCGTGCCTTCGCGAGGCGAGTGCACGCGACTTTCTGTACCGCACGCCGCGTTTTCCAGAGCATCGGGGTAGGAGCCACTTAAGGCTTTCGCCTTAAAAGAGAGAGAGAGAGAAAGAAAAAAGTGCGGCAGGCGTTTTTGCTGGAGAAAGATTCGCGAGAGCGCCTGGCCTCGGCCAGCCGAGCGCGGCCGACTCCTGCTGCTGACGTTGGCGCCTCTAGTGGCACTTCCTGTCTCTGTGTGAAACTTTGGGCAAAGTTTCTTGACCAGAAGACAAAGTATCAAAGGACCTAATCGAAAAGCAAGGCGACCAAGAGCTTTATATGCCTGCTTCTCCAGTAAATTCCAGGTAACGCTATTTTCTGCCATGCGTTTTGCATGACTAACAACGCAGCTGCATTCGCGCTTTCTTTGTCCTCTTGAGACATAAAATTGGATGCCACGTACCATGGGAATCGTCGATACGAAGCATGGTGCATGTTCCTGGCTATCATAGCATTGTGGGGGGTTTCCGCAAAGCGCTATCAGGTAGACCAACGTGTTTGTGTAAATTGAGTACGTAGTTGTGTGTGTGGGTCGCGAGCGTACATACATGTCAGCGAATACAGCTGCGCGACGACGACCACGTTGAAGACGATCGTATGGCGGCAACGGCATCATTTCTACGCCGGCCTTTCGACGCGAGTTTACGACATGGCAATTGTTGGTCCTTACATAAGCAGTGAACGAGCGTAAACGAAAGATTGTGACGTCGTCAGCTTCTACGTGTCACGCAATCATGCGTATCTGTGGCTATGTCAAGTGGTCTATGTAAAGATACGATTATATTTGTACTCGGGTGAAGAAATGTTAAAGCACAATTAACTTGGGCAATCATGAAGTCGGTACAGCGTCGCACAATTTCTACGTAACGTACTAGAATGAAATTACTGAGGGAAGTACTGAGGAAATTGGGCCGGTCGCGGAGATAGTGAAGCTTAACGCTGTAACAGCTCGCCTTAGAGTGCAAGCTGTCACCGGCGAGCAAGCGAGACGGGGCGCACGCGCCGATCGTTTCGAAGAGCTGGCTGGCTTTGGAACGAGAGAAGTATGCGTGCGATAATCAATACATGCACATGCAATCGTGGCCTAGCACCGGTCTGCTGTGCTCTGTGGTAGAGGCTTGATTCCGCCGTTGGTCACGCATGGTTTCTTTTGGATTGAAGCGAGGTGAGACAGGAACCTATCTAGCTACTAACCTGCCTATGCCTACCTGCCGCGAAATGCCATGAATGAGGCAAAGAATATTTCGCATTGAAGATACCACGATGTACTGTCGTTTCTCTTCGTCAAGAAAATCCCCTGGAATTCGCTCTTTTGCCTCTGACTAAAGGCCAGGCCACACGCACCATTGTAGAGGCACCCAAGCTAGCGTCGGCGCGCCCACGCATGCGCAGACGGTGAGTCACAGCTCATGCACGTCGAAGCAGGGCGCGAGCACGGAGATCTGGGTTGCTATTCTGGACATTGTCAAATTCGGCCATATTGTCGAATTTGGTAATGGCGATGTTTTGAATCAATCACGTACTCAGGCCGTAGTAGGCCTGTGGGTCTCTCTGATTGGCTCGAAATGCCGCCATTGCAGAATTTGATAATATGGAGGAATTCTACAATTTCCAGAATAGCAACCGCTGTTCCAGACATATATCGGCGCTCGCGCTGCCTCGGTTCACGACGCGCCTGGCTATGCGGCTACGGCGTGCTGCAATCAATTCTCAGTGAGGCCGATTTATGTCATGCAAGGACGTCCTTTTCTCTCTGTTTTCGCAAATTTAAGATCTATAAAAATGAAACAATTACGTTTAATATAGTTAAGCCTCTTGAAACACTTTCAATAGGTCTGTGCGAAACGATGACTGCCAAGCCGTTCGTGTGTGAGCGCGCACTGGCGCGCGTCTCTTGTAGATGCAAACCGTCATTTTCTTTCGTAAGGCGCGGCAGGGCGAAGGCGCGTAGAAGCCAACTTGCGTACCTATCAGTGTTGTCTGGCTTTAAGACTCGCATCCTGTTATCACTAAGCTCATGCACGCACCATTTACTTATTTGGTTACCTGGCGCGGTGGCGCAGAGGCTATGCCGCTCTGCTGCTGAGCACGAGGTCGCGGGTTCGATGCTCGGCCCTGGCGGCCGCAGTTGGATGGGGACGAAATTCTAAAATGCTCGTTTCTTATAATTTAGATGAACGTTGAAGAAGCCCAGGTGGCCGAAACTAATCCGGAGGCCTCCACCACGGTGTCCTTCAAAAACCCAGTGCTGATTTGGGACGTCACACCAATGAATCTGCTTAATTGACTGCCAGCAGCCCTTCATCACGGCATTCATTCGTATAAGACGAGGCAGAGCTCGTAGATTGTTCTCTGCATTCGGAATGGTTATTGCGCTCAGTTACTGCAGACAGCAACGCGACACACATTAATGTGGTAAAAGAAAAGGCCAGGCATTTGTAAGCGGAAATGATGGAACGCTGAACCGGCTGGTAGCATTTATAAGGTCGATCCAAATAGGTCGCCAAACTTCGGGCGAAAAAGCGGTTGAAAACAAATTGTCACCGATATCAGCAAGGGTTATTATGGGAGCAGCGATTGACGCGCCACTATGTGAAGAGGGACCAAACATTGGGGAAGAAAAAACGTTTTTGAATCAAAACGGTATGCAGTTTGATTCATTCAACAAGAATAAAATGCCGAATCAATTTTATTTTACTCGTGGCGAGAAAAGAAAGGACAACTCTTTCTTACTTCAGCATTATCAATAAATACTGTTTTTCAGCGCCCACCATAAGAGGGGCGATAACGCCACTATCACTTGCAATGCAATGCAGCATTGCAAGTGATAGTGGTGTATTGTAATTCATCAAATTTACGAGCGCGCAGAAAGGCGCGCTCGTACATTTGACGAATTACAATACGCCCCCTTCCCGCGTGTTGTTTTGCTTGGGAATGTCTGAATTTGGCGGCGCCGATAGTGTGATCGTTTTTTAACCTGTTCAGTGAAAAGCAGTAAGTTACAACTCGCAGATAATTCTTCACTTCAGCTGTTTTTCGTGCGGCTGCGCTGGCCGACGGGCCTGGCGTCTGACGATGAGACCAGCACTCTACAACCAAAGCATTCGTTGGCCTCCAAAGAAAGTGTGCTCTGTGCAGGGGTGCGTATTAGACACCCGTGCGGCTGACCTTCTGCTGCATCGCTTTCCGCGCTGTTACTACAGGCTATTGCGAGTGGTGTGCGTTCGGTTCAATTCGCTTCCAACGCGCCTTTCATTTTTAAATTCTTCGCTCAAGTTATGTCGGACACCCTGTATACTAACTCGCACAGCAAGCAACGTCGTTTTGGAGGGTCGCCTGTTGTTCACCGCGTTTCTCTTTCTTTTACGCTTCGATACGTTCTTTCAGATCCCACTTGTTCTTCGACACATCTGTGCAGAAGAGCTATTTGGCTTCGCGCCTGCCGTGGCGGCTGGGGGAGGCATATCGCCGTTGCGATTGCCGGCTTTCATTGCTGTCACAATCTTCAGTGACGCCACTGCTGTCCCTTTCAAGTTATCGAAACCCGCCAGGATCGTTGTCTATAAAGATGAAGTCTACCATCCCGTTCCGGAGCAGCGAAAGGTGCTCCGGCTCCACCGTGCTTTGAAATGCCGAGTGGTTGAATGACACAAATTAGCGCAACCTTATACTGCCTGACATAAGTAAGAGGGTATCTAAAGAAACTATAGGTAAGTTGAGTGGACTTGTCATTTGGCCATAAGAGGCATTGTATAGGAACCTTTGTTATGAAGATAAATAAATGGCGTAAAGAAAATCATGGTGCCACGCGGAAGACGCGTCGGCTAGAATGAGTACGTTTTATGCGCAACATGTCTCGAAATAACAGAAATCTGTAGATCTCGGCCAGCTCCAATTTTCCTTATCAAGTGAATGTAAAACACGGAAATGCAGGACTGCTTGGAACAAAATTTGTTGCATTTGAGACAACACAGTTGAATTCTTCGGATTCTATGGCTAGCAGAATTCTGATTTAGGGCCTGACCACTTTTACAAAAGTTTTCCTAATATTGGGAAGTTTATAAAAAATTGAAACATGATCGACGTTTACAAATGAGAAAGTCTGCGCTAAAATAGATATTTATGATACAATATGAACTTGCTAGGTTCACACTAAATCTTCGTGTCTTCTAATAAAACAAAAAGTGCCGTTATACTTCGGATGACATATGCGTCATGAAAAATTACGTTAGTTATATGATGGTTTGCAGTTATGTGGTATATAAAGTGTACTTATGGCCCACTCCTCTTACAATACCGCGACTATTTCAAGTGCTTGCATTAAATTATAGAACTATGTGGTTTAACACACGTTTGTACCTGTTTGTGTGTGTTCTTGTATACTATATTCTTCGACTTCCTATGTACTCGCGTGCAGAACGTTGTATGCGTTTGTGCTTTATAGCTGTATTCAGTGTTGTTCTGTGCTTTTGGGAATGTCATTTTGTTTGCCACGCGATCAGTAGTAGCCGATGCCACCAAAAGGCACCAGTCACTCATTTAATTTCATGTTATTACAAACAGGAGGAGATCGGGGTGCATTAGTGACCCTTCTTTTTCTTTGTACGGAACGGATATACGTTTTCTTGAGGAGTCTATCGCCACAACATAGCCACCTTTCTATTCTTTCCTTTCTTCCATATTATTTAGTTCTCATTTTGCTTGACGCAGATACGCATGCGCGTATATGGGATACGCCTTTCATAACGCCAGCATGGAATGATCAGTTGAAAGGTAGCGCCTGATCATCGTGCTTTTATATTGTGTTGTACACGTTTTTCGCCCATTCTTGCAACGACTACAGAAGCTTTCACGCCTTGTCTTCAGCCTGCTGCATCTGATGAAAAAAAAAGAAGGGAAAGATGAATTAGCGCGTAACTGCGTACGCAAAATGACTGGCGCAGCAAGTTAAAATAAGTGAATTCTGAGTGGTTTACTTCGGCACTTTGGTGTGCGAAGCAGAAGCTCGAGTTGAGGCCTGAAAGTATAATCATATGGAGCGTTTCTTTGCGCGTACACTTTATCTGTCTCTCCGCGACACCGCCTACTTGATGAGTGGGCACTACAATGTTCCTAAACGCTGTCTTTAATTCTTGAACGAGAACAAACGTTTAGAACAGCTACCTTGCTTCTCATATCAGCACATACCTTTTGGAGGCCTAACGTCGGTTTGAAGTGTTAAGAGCCACACGACGTCGCTGGCGCTTACACTCGCAGCGTTAATGCCCAGTGCGGCCCAGTTCACGTGTTAAGCGGTTACAGCATGCGGAGCAAAATTACCTCATTCGTTCCCGGCAATCTGCGCACTAAAGATTGTCAACTCTGTTCGGAATGCTTTGAATGGGCGGAGTAAGGAATCGGTGCCCTGTGGTAAAATGTAGTAGTTGACTAAATAACAGTTTTTTCTTTCATTGGCTCATTGCAGAATTCAACTACTGCCCGACGAGCGAAGGTATCAGCAGACGAAATTCAAGAAGAAAACTTGCAATCCTGTGTTCGACGAGACTTATATATTCCAGGTGAGTAGAAGTATCGGAGAAGTTTACATATCAAGCTACCAAAGAAGCCAACAACTAAAAAAAAAGAAACTAACGAAAGAAAAGAATCTGCTGGCGAGCTGAAGTGTTTCAATACTTGTCGTCGATCGTTAGCTCTGTGTTTAGTTTTTTTTAATCCCCATTGAAGATAATTGTAGAAAAGGAGAACGGTGATGGAAAAGCAACATGCCACCGTTCGGAGCCGAATCCACAACCCACACATGTCGCTTGCTCCGGCCTTACCAGTATAGATGTATGTAGCTGCCGGCGCTTTGCTTCCATAAACGTGTATGTTTATGTAAATATGCAAAGACCCCACGCACAACATTGTCTCAGTAAATAAGAGACAGCCACTGCCACCTTGTAACTTCCAGCACGCTTTTTGCTGGATCTTGAAACTGTAAAAGCGCACAAAGACGAGAACGAAGAGAGTGGACAATACTGGGCGCACCTCGTCCTGTTCACTCTCTTCGTTCTAGTCTTTGTGGGCTTTTAGTTTCAAGATGCAAGTAAAACAACAAGCCCAGTTATCCATTCTGTTACAGTATGCTTCTTGTTCAAACATTTCTTGTAGTGGAGCAAAATAACAAAAATTAAATTAAATTTGAAAGAAAGCAATGTGCCCCTGCCTTTTCCAGTAAGTATAGGGGGATTCTGTTCATTTGCTGCCGTAGCTGGGAGCAGCGCTGACTATTTGTTTCAAGGCTCAATGAATGCACTAGTTACCCCTTCCCGCCTCTTTCTCTATCGCTATCGCTCCGACCCCTCCTGTCCCAACTGCCCGTCTACTTATGCAGACCTATCCCATTGCCTATTCTACTGTCCGACTGCTCAGCAATCAAGTTCCTACCCTCCCCCTTCGCTTTCCATCACCACCTGGCTCGACTGGCTTGGCGCTGAAGGTGAAGAAGAACAGCGTCGACTGGCCGCCCAGGCGGTCGATATGCTCGGCCTGTAATTTTTGGCTGAATAAAAGTCTTATACTACTACTACTTTCAAGGCTGGGATATACAGACGTCCCTACAGATACCCTGAAAAGGTTCGATTGGCAAGAACACGACACGCAACAAGCGGAGCTCGTGACTTTGTTGACCATATATGACATGTTAGTTTTCGTTTACTTTTCCTGCTTTTAGAAAACTTTGGCATGGTTATATGCGCAAGAAGGATGCTATTAACGGTCTCCTAATTATTAAACACCTGATATTTACCATCTTGCTTAGTTTCAACGGCAGCCAGTGGGTATCTTCACTAACCTCAGTAAAGGAGCATTTCACTTTTCTGGAGTCTCCTCGCGCTTTGTGCGTTACAATTTCTGAGCGTTAAAGGCGCACATCAAGTAAGGAGCAGGGCTGCGGAGCAATGTTAAGGAGAGCGTATGTGAAAAGCAAAATTTAAACGTTAGAAATGTAGGATATGAAATGTAACGCATCCATCTACTGTGCCCCATAATTATTTTGCCAGGCTTGTTTGGTATTGTGTGGCGGCGGTAGTACTTCAGACCACTTGGCCTTAGTTCTTTAATGTCTTTGGCTTTTCAATTTTCGGCCTCATTAAGCTGAGTGACGTAAAGCTTTACTTCTAAAACGCATATGCAGATCATGAACTCAAAAGTGCGACTCTTGTTGCGTAGAGGAAGTTGCGAGGGACGAAACAAAAACATCGTGTCGTCGAACTTTGGCGCTTTTAGAGCTGCAGTAGTGAGAAAACTATAATACTGCGAACTCAAATGAGTGGATTACGACCTACTGCCACTCACGTGTGTGGCCTTCAGTTTCTGAAGAAGCACTCGTGGAGAAGTGGTCAGGACAGGCTTCCAGGACCTTAGGTTTGATAGAACGTCGATCGTCTAATCGGCGTATAGCACATGAGAGGGCCCGGCGTTTTCCTTGGAAGTGTAAACAGTGGCAGAGCAGGTGCTGGAAAGCCTCCACATACTGTCTGAACGTTGTGTCTTGTCTAGTGCACGTGTTCTGTCTCAACGTCTCTTTCTTTCACTTCCCGTAGCCTTCTCTCCGCACGCACGATATATCCAACTGTGGGATGACTAGTTTCCTCCCTATATCCATCTTCCTCACCCACTTTATAGCAGTACTTGAAGCGAGCATTCTACCTTTTCGTGGCAGATGGCGATGAAAACGCTTCGAAATGATACGAGTACAAAATCTTGATTTAAGGTTGACATAACGGATACTAGGCGTTGTAGGACTGTGCTCACGTTTATAACTTGATTCTTCACTTAACAATTCGTTTTCATCATTCGCTTCACATTCCAGTCGACTTCAGTTGCCTATTGCACCTTATTGGGCTAGTTGGTGAAACTGCATGAAACTGCCTATACAGCATCGATTGCCTATGAACACTTCATATGCTTTCGAAAGGATGCCTTATAAGGTCTATCGGTCTGCGTATAAAAAACCTGATACGTCTGAAAAAGAGTGACTGTATATAGCTGTTCGTCAAGACATGCGCTTCACTTTGGGCATCTCTAAGTATCGGCAGTTTTCACGGCCTATAGGTGGCGCGGCTGCACCTCCAACATGTCAGTGGTTGAGATGATCGCGACTCTGCCGGAACGAGCACGCTTGGAGGAGAGCGGAGTTTTCTGAGCTGAAATTTTCTTCCGAATTATATTAGATGCGTAGGTAGAGAAGCTATAATATTTTGTAATAATTGAAGAGATACTGGGTAAACACTTATGGAATCCACAGTAAACGCATAAATGCATAAAATTGTAAATATTTCAAACGCCCAGTAGTCTGTCGGCTAGAAATCATTGATAGGATTTTGTCACTAAGCATGAAGTGATCAAGCATGCGGCTTAGTGAGAAAAATTATCGAAGGTGCATTTTCTGGCGTCTCACCTGCATCGTACTCCGCAGCGTAGCGTTTAGTTCACTTCGGTGTCGGTCGACGGCAGTCAAATTGGGCATGTTTTCCGGCAGCGTACTACGACTTATTAAGCAAATACGAAAAGAAAAAAGTCGAGTTTGTGCTGTGTAAGCAAACCAAGTAGTCAAAATATTTTGTTTTGAATTTTGCGACTGGAGAGGAAGAGCGACTCCAGAGGCATATCCCATTACCGGAGGCGTGCTTGTATGGTGTTCCCTTGATCATGGAACAGCAGACGATTCAGAGAATTAAGTCGTTCAGGAGCGAAAGAAACTAGTGGAAGGTCAAAATGTTTTTTTTTATTGCCTCTCTTTTCGATTGTACATTCTCGGTCGTTGAGGAATGCAAGGAAAAAGAAGATAATGGAGACTGTGGGAGCTGGAAAGGTCGGAAATTATAGGAAAGGTGCTTTCCAGGCACTTGAGAGTCGGAATAATGCGACAGGCTTTTGGAACGCGGACATTTCTTAATGCATTTGAAGCACACCGTGCATAACAGCCGCGCGCTGCTTTCTGTTTTTCTCACTTGATAATCGAGAACTTTTATGACGGTTTAGTGCGCAAACCAATAACTGTTTTCTCTGTATAGTCCATACTCCTCATACTTTGGATATGCATTGATAGGCCAGTTGACTGCAATTCTTTCTGCGCCTGAAAACGCACCAGTCGCTCGTTCCGGTGAAGGCGATCATCGCGTCGCTGTTTCACAAACAAACCAGGTGGCACCGCCACCATCTGTGAAAGGTGCGGATTAGAGCTCATACATGTGGGGAAATGTTTCTATTTTCGTCGATATGGGGCCTTAAACAGACCTAAATATTACTGTCATCTGTACATATATACATTGTTTCTAGCTCAATCGCTATAATAGCGTTGCAGAGACATTTGTCGCACGTTCAAGTTGAGTTCTACCTTCGGTACTTTTCTCCGCCACTCTCCCGTTCGTTACTGCGAGCCTCATAACAGCGCTAGCCTCTCTAGCTATCTTCTTGTTGACACCTTCAAGATGGGATCTAATATTGCGCTTATATATATATATATATATATATATATATATATATATATATATATATATATATATATATATATATATATATATATATATATATATATATATATATATATATATGGGTAGAGAACGCAAAATAAACTATAATATATATATATATATATATATATATATATATATATATATATATATATATATATATATATATATATATATATATATATATATATATATATTATAGTTTATTTTGCGTTCTCTACCCATGGCGCGACTGGTTATTAAGTACTCTATTTTGCATCAGTGTTGGTGATAGCAACTGTTAGTAAAGCAAACGCTGAACGTCCACACTTAGCTACATTTCTGAGGCCATAAGGAGCGGCTGACCATCATCAGCACCACCAGCAGTCAGCAGCAATGGCTGGTGGAACGCGCCGGAGAGGTGGCTACAACCTATGTGTTCTCGAATTATAGTGCTCTGAGGCGCAGCTCCAACCACAATTATGTTCATTCATTTATTTCACCTTTTGGGGCGTCATAAAATTATGCTTATTTCAACTTGACAATGACGTTGGCTCTAATTCGCAAAGCTTTTTGTTCTCAATAATCTTTTGCCATTGGCCTTTGGTAAAAATATCTTCACTGTCAAGTTTCTGGGGCATCTGTTCTTACGGGACGCTCTTAGCGCACGATCCGGTTTTCATTGTGGAGTTGAACAGCTTCAGCAGAACGCAAACTCTGGCTTCGAAAACTTCTGCCCGCACAACGTGATCCTGTATGCACGCGTAACACAAGCTCGTCGGTTGTGGTCAGGTGACATTAGACATGGTGCGTTTGAACAGCACACACAGCATGCTTGACATGAGGGACTTCAACAGGCACCAGCTGGCGTGCGGACAATGCTGGACTATGAACGACCCCTTACTCTGACAAAGGCTGGACCTTAAAAACATTCGGTCTTGTGTTTTCCATGTGTTAGTGTGAACCCCTGTTTGCCTGTTTTCGTTTTACTGGCTCCGTTGCTTACATCCTCAGCATGTATTGCTGAATATTTCAAATCAGTTCTGTGGAAGCCCGCAACGTGGAGGAAAGTACATGAAAGGGAAAAAGTGTAGGGGTGGGCGTATCAAAATTTTCAAATATGAATAGAATATGAATGCTTAGCTTCGCATATCCAATTGAATATTCAATAACGATATGCACACGCATTTATTAGCAAGTTGGGTTAATTTGTTATGCTGAAACATTGCAACTCGATTGTCAATGTTATAAACTAGACTAGTAAACCGTTATTCTAAAGCGTTGTTCATTTAACTAATGTTAACTTGGAAAATTTAGTAATTCTCACTAGCTGTCCTTACCAGCCTGTGCCTTATTATACCGCATAAAATAACCGTAAACTGGGAGGCATTTCACCTTGCGCCAAGCAACAGTCAACGCACTTGCTATCAAGCAATAAGCTCAGAATTAAATGTGGCATTGCAAAAAAAAAAAAAAAGAAGCACCCTCGCTGTCTGCAAACCCCTGGCCCTTGCTATTGAGAAGCTGGCTTTCTCGCAAAGTTATACCGTTTAGTGGCTAAGTGCGCTTGACAGGCGAAATTATGCTAGCAGCATGAAATCATCACAAAATTCACCCGCCGTGGTTGCTCAGTGGCTATAGTGTTGGGCTGCTGAGCACAAGGTCGCGAGATCGAATCCCAGCCACGGCGGCCACATTTCGATGGGGGCGAAACGCGAAAACACCCGTGCACTTAGATTTTGGTGTACGTTAAAGAACCCTAGGTGGTCGAATTTTCCGAAGCCCTCCACTGCGGCGTGCCTCAAAATCAGAAAATGGTTTTGGCAATTTAAAGCCCATAATTTAATTTAATCACAAAATTAAGCGTAGAATCGCCCCAATATACTTTTATTAGATAAAAATAAATGCTAAGAACCGTGTTTGCTCCCGCACAGCCAGCAACGTATTCGATTTGATTCGAATATTCTAACGTTTCCGAACATCTATTTTTCGAATCGAATATGAATATTGAAAATATAATATTCGACCTTTTCGAATATTCGTACATTTAAAATATTCTCATCCACCTGAATTATTGCACTAAACTACAAAGCAAACGCATACGGGTTTCTCAGAAAGAAAGCCTCGCAGTAGAAGAAAAATTCATCCTGGTCCGGCATCCCGAACGAATCAGCTGCGTTTTTTCGCAATTGTCCTTGCGTCACCGCATGCCTGCTTCAACGATTTGGAACGACCATCCTTCCACCATAGGAACAACGGCCACTTAAGCGTTCCTGTCGATGCAGCCATAATCGGCGAGAACGCTGCACCACGTGCTGCCTCCACGCAATCCTGCGAAGGATTGGCGGTTACTATGCCGTTGGCAGATTACGCTTTGGCGGGGCTTCATTTGCAGATTGCCACTTGCTGATAATGGTTCGCGGTGTCATTTAATCTTTTGCACATCGCATTTTTTTTTTCACCCGAAGGAGCATAAAGTAATTTTACGGCTCTTGTGCGTCTCACGTGCATTCATAATGCTGAGATCATGATGTCCGAGACCTTCACAGAATGGTAGCATGTCACTCTAGTTTTCCAAAGTATGCACTTCTAGCCAACTAGAACTCTTCGCTCTCTTGTGCAGAATACAATTATGTCCCACTGTTAGCAAAATATATCACAAGTTCTCTAAAAAGAAATGGCGGCTGCATTTTCTGTTTCGAACTGACAGGCGACTGGAATCGGGTGCCGTTTTGAATGGCCTATACGACGCCATAATTCGTTCTTTTGATGGATGTTTCTAACGGAAGTTTGCATCTTGGTGCGGGAATGTACCTGCAACGAAAATTACTCTGAAAAACTGGTTTCCAGACCAAAGTGCTGCCCGAATTGCAGCTGCTGATGCCAGCTCCAGTGCAGTTTATTTTTGAGCATTTTTAAGGGCGAGTCCATATATATTGAACTACTAATATAATGACCACTTTTCGCACAGCTACCAAATTCGTTAAAACTGCTTTGACTGTATCCACATGCATGTGGACATCAACTGAGCCTTATGTCACTTACATTCAAGACATCTTAGGTCTCTGCTGCAAAGCCAATGAAAACATGTCTGTGTCTGGAAAAGTTGTGCATGTGCTCACAGCTATCGCCAGCAATGCGTTCATCTCGCTCGTGTTCACCAACATATTAACCGTTGTTGCCATCGTTTGAGAATGCCATCGTTTGAGCCAAAAGCTGATGCATCGCTCATCATTCGCCTGCCTGCTGAATACAGTGGCATCGCTGCATCGCGGCCCCTCACTCGTTTTAAGTGCTGTCCGAGGCCGTCGGAACGCCTGTATAGTTTGGCTAGCCGAGTTGACGGCCGCGCGCACACGCGAGAATTCCAGAACTACAAGCCGAAAACTGCTTAGAAATCGGATAAATCAAAGAAGAGTTTAGGCATGTAGGGCCCTCTGGGCTGTACTTGTTGGCAATGAGCTAGCCTCGCCGTCTACGGGATTATCTAACGGGCTATGTCGAATGCTCAGTTGTCATATTCGGAAGTTCAAATATTTTTTTTTTCAATCTGACGATGGTGAGCTTGAATTTCACCTCCTGCAGTGCACATCTGCAGGCTTGGAGTGACGCCTGACATCGGGAAAAGATGCCGAGAGCGAGTCGGGCTACTACTAATCCAGGTACAACCACATTAGGAAGGCCCATTAAGCTTGAACAAAGACAATTCCTCACCAGAACAGGAATTGGCCTCCCTGGTGCAGTATTCGTCAACTACCTCGCTGATGATTCCTACAATTAAACCATGGCCCTCAGTCCCCAGCAGCTGCGGAGCACCTGACCAAGGCGGTGGTCAGACCTGTAACGCAGCAGAGGGTGCTAAGAGTCTCTGGGCCCGGACAGGCCGCCAATGGAAACTGACCCTGTCAACCTTTAACAGCCGAACTCTGTCTTGTGAGACTAGCTTAGCAGGCCTCTTTGAGGAACTATCAGACATTGTTTGGGATGTCATTGGCCTTAGTGAGATTAGAAGAACGGGTGAGGCTTATACATTGCTGAATAAAGACGTCCTCTGATATAGAGGTCTCCCAGATAAGAAGCAATACGGAGTAGGATTCCTAATCCATACGGACATAGGGGGCAACATTAACGAATTCTACAGCATTAATGAGAGGATAGCAGTAGTCGTAATCAAACTTAATAAGAGGTATAAATTAAAGGTAGTACAAGCCTACGCTCCAACATCCAGTCACAATGATGATAAAGTAGATCAGTTTTAAAAGATGTTGAATTAGCGATGAGAAAAGTGCAAACTCAGTATACTGTAGCAATGAGCGACTTCAATGCAAAAGCGAGGAAAAAGCAGGCTGGGGAACAAGCAATTGGCAACTACGGCGTCGATTCTAGGAACGCTAGAGGAGAGATGCTGGTAGAATTCGCAGAAAGAAATAAGCTTCGAATAATGAACACCTATTTCAGAAAGCGTAACAACAGAAAGTGGACCTGGAAAAGCCGTAACGGTGAAACAAGAAATGAAATTGATTTCATACTTTCGGCCGATCACAGCGTAGTCCAGGATGTAGAAGTAATAGGTATGGTAATGTGCAGTGATCACAGGCTAGTGAGGGCTAGGATTCACCTCAATTTAAAGAGAGAAAGAGTGAAATTTGTCAAGAAGAAACAAGTCAACCTAGAGGAAGTAAGAGTAAAAGCAGACGAATTCAGGCTGGTACTCGTAAACAAATGTGCAGCCTTAGAAAAGAGAGATGGAGATGACATAGTGGTAATGAATGAAACCGTAACTAGGCTGGCTTCAGAGGCAGCAATTGAAATGGGAGGCAAGGCACCAAGGCAACTAGTAGGCAAACTCTCCCAAGTAAATAAGGACCTAATAAAGAAACGACAAAGAATGAAAGTGTCCAACTCAAGAGATCATATACAATTCGCGGAAATGTTAAAACTGATCAACAAGGCGAAAATAACTGATAAAGTGAAGTGAAGTTTATTCTTCTTTTCAAGGAAAAGAGGGGACCGGGACAGAAGGCGGTAAGGCCTGACGAGGTCCCGGCACCCATACAGTTGGCATTAACAATATAAATGCAAAAAATGGATATAGAAGGCGCGACAAATATGTCAAAACAACGCTACAATGCGCACAGTGAAACATAATTCGGCAAAAATACAAACATGTGCAAGGTAATATGCAAGCACACAAAGTTATACACGTACGAATACAATGCGTACATGGCTGGTGAATTATGACACGAAAACATGCAACTTCAGCAAACTATTGCTGCTTATCCGCAACCAAAAATAGAAAGAAACGTATGTATAAAGAAACTGTAGATGCATTTTCTTACATTTGAATTTCGCCTTCAAGCAAACGTCATTTCATGTTTTTCTTGAACACATTTTTAGATAAAAAGAAATCAACTCTAAAGGGAAATTTGCTGAGGGCGTTGGGTACTTGAAAATTGAGCTTTTGTTTACCACAATTGGTGCGTGTTCGCGGTACACGTAGTTTTACCTCACGAAGGTTGTATTTTATAGTACTGTCAGCAATAGAGCACAAACTGTTTCTATGAATGTATTGTAACAGCCGTAGATAATACACTTGTTCAGCTTGTAGTATGCTATGTTCAACAAACAAAGGTTGTGTACGTAATTTATGTGGTGCGCCGCAATAGCCCTCAATAGCACGCAAGGCTCTTTTTTGTAGCAGTAGTAGTTTATGTTAATTTGAAGACGTAGTCGTACCCCATACAAGATTACAATGTGACAGTTTTGAGAAAAACAGTGCGTTATACATGGACACCTTTAACCAAACAGGTAAGAGTTTAGAAATCCTAAAGAGCAGACCAACAATTTTGCTTAGTTCAGAAGCAAGTTTTGAGATATGAACAGACCAAGAGAGATTTTCATTAAACCACACACCAAGGAATTTTTGAGAAGAAACCTGACTGATTTGTGTATTATCATAATAGATCTGTATAGAATAGCGTTCCATTGTGTTGATCGGCTTCAAAAGAATATATTTTGTTTTATTTATATTTAAACTAAGCTTATTTACGTGTAACCAATCACGAAGCTTCAGTAAATAAGTGTTAACCATACTTTGGAGGGTGAGTAATGAGCGGGAGGAAAAGAAAAGATTTGTGTCGTCAGCGTACATTACCAGATCTGGAGAATTATATATATCGACTCGGTCATTGATATATGTAATGAATAATAAAGGCCCTAGTATTGATCCCTGCGGGACACCATGCATTATTGTCTGTGTATCGGAGGAGATGTTATTCGTTCGTACGTATTGGGACCTATTACTCAGGTAATTTTTCAACAGGTTCAGCGCAATACTGCGAACCCCGTAGTCACAAAGCTTCTTAAGGAGAGTATAATGATGTACGCAATCAAAGGCCTTGCGAAAATCTAAAAATAGACCAAGTGTATATTTTTTACCTTCAATGTTATCTATTATTTTGTCTTTAACAACTAATAGCGCTTGTTCCGTGGACCTATCTTTTACAAACCCATACTGTGAATCAGCAATGACATTGTATTTATGGAGAAAATTGGCCATCCTTGAATTAATAACGCATTCAAAAATTTTTGATAGAACAGGTAATACCGAAATAGGTCGGTAATTTGACAGTTTATTTATGTCACCACCTTTATATATTGGAACCACTCGGGCCAATTTTAATTTGTCCGAAAAAACACCTGTTGACAACATAAGGTTTATAATGTGTGACAAGACATCGCATATAACGTTGCATACATACTTCAGAGGAATTACTTTTATATCGTCATATCCAGTGGATACATCATTATTTAAAGAAAATATTAATCTAGCTACTTCTTGAGGGGTTGCTGGTGCGAGTGCTATAGAATTCAGTAATGGAGTGGTGAGGCCCATAAAACTATCAACCGGAGTATGCGTAGAGAGATTTGGTGAACCGACATTTATAAAGTAGTCATTCAGGGTGTTTGATAGCTCACGGCCCGTTAATTTACCGTTAGTTGTAATTATTTCACTAAGTTGTGTGTATTTTGTTTTATTCTGCAAGTTATTAACCTCTTGCCAAACCTTACGACTATCATTTTGAATACGAGAAAAATGGCTTATGTAATAATTAGATTTAGCATTTTTTAAGTCTTCGTTAAGTTTATTTCTAAATTGTTTAAATTGACAAAGCAAAGCTAGATCTCTGCTATGGAGGAACTCATGATAGATTTTATTTTTATTTCTTATTCTTGCGTAAAGTGATTTGTTCATCCAAGGCTTCTTAAACTTCTTAACATTAATTTTTCTCTCTATTTGTGGGAAAGCTGCGTTATATTGGGTTAAGAAAATATCAATAAACTCAGAATATGCTGTATTAACTTCAGATATATCGTATATAGATCCCCAGTTAGTACCTTCGATTAGTTTACGAAACTCATTCAGAGCAAAATCATTAATATCTCTGGTCATATGCCTAACAGCATTTGTTAGCCGGTTTAATCTGAGAGGTATGAAACAAAATATGGGCAAATGGTCACTAATATCTAAAGATAATAGATTGGATTCAGTGCGTGGAGGCTGAACATTTGAGATGCAGATATCTAATAAAGTAGCCGTATTGCAAGTTATTCTAGTAGGCAAAGTGATATAGTTCGTACATGCGTAAGAAGAAATGAGGCTCTGCAATTCCCTTGAATGAGAATCATCTGATAACAGGTCAATGTTTAAATCACCCATTAAAATGAAAGGTAGTTTAGTAGAGTCCAGAAAAGTGAAAAGGCTTTCCAAGAACTCAAAAATTTTTTATTTGTTACCCTGACGGGGTCTATACATAGCAACAACGATTATATTCTTTAACGATATAGCTAAGCACTCAACGTTGGGATATGTGACTGTAACATCGCTAACCATAGAGTGCGAATGACATTTTTTAACATATACAGCAAGGCCACCACCTCTTCCATGGGGCCTTGATAAACCATTGTAAGTATAGTCATCGAAACAACACTCGTCACCATCAGTGCCGAACCATGTTTCAGAAAAAACCATAACATCAAACTTCATTGACAGTGATCCTAGAAACAAATCAAGATCATCGCGGTTGTTTTTCATGCTACGGATATTTAAATGAAAAGCCGAAAAATATTTTTGCTCATACTTTTAAAGCTAGAATTAAAATGATCAGTATTGTATCTAGTACAGGTAGGTGGAAGAACCATCGTGATAAGTCAGGAATGATGAGCATGTTGCAAAAGCAATGTTATTATCTAGTCATCTTCGCCAGATCAGCCAGATCCTGAATCCTAACAGCGTCCATGTGTTCATCGTTCCGCGCGAAAACCTTGCCCCCACTCGTCCAAACAAACTTCCATGCCACTTCTTTCTTGCGGGCAATAGCAGCACCAAGCAGCTGTTTGTTAGTCCGCGTAATGCTATGTTCAGACTACGTTCGTAAGGCGCCGATTTTTCGTAACATACGTAAGCGGAAGCGCAACAAGCGTATGCGTCTAGTTCAGACTGCGACCGTAAAGGTACCAACGTGCGCAATTCTCGCAAAAATCGTGGGTGAGAGTGTTAAAGGGTCGGCAACATTTACGACTGTTATGTTACGACCGTTGCGACACAGCCAATGACCGATAAGCTTTCGGCTTTCAACAACCGGTGACGACACTTCCGTCCTCCCGTCTGCAGACAGCTCCGGGCGCGGGAAGTGCCATTCCGCCATTCCGTGCGCACGATTGGCTGTGTTCGTGAACATTTTTGCAGTGCGCCTTGCGAGACTGTTTTCAGTTCATCTGGTTTATCCGCCGAGGAAATCGATGGCCGCAGATGCGTGCTCCGAACTTCGATGAGTGGTCTCATTAGGTTTTCAAGAAAGCGGAACTGCTGGGCCGACATGCGCATGATGTTATGAAACATCGCAGCGTCACCAACTCGGAGCTTGGCGAAAAGGTTGTGAAAATTGCCGTCCACGGCCCTGTCGAGAAATACTTGCCGCACCCAAACCCTTCTGCGTCGCCTTCGTCGTCTTTGGGTGATTGAATACATGACTATAAGTTTGTTTTGAGCGTGAATTTCTTCGATCTCGGCCAGCGCTCGCATGTTGGCAGGAGCCATATTGGACCGCTGGTGGCGTCGATTCTGCAGCTCCAAATTTGATTGGCCTGTTGTAAAAGCCGTAATTTAAGCAGCAGTAAATGTGAACAAAGGTGCCGGCTTAACTGCCGTAACGTTTTTTACAGCCGTTACGTTCGATACGCCAAAAGAGCTGTTACGCGCGTTACGACCGTAGTGTGAACATAGCATAAGATGCTCGTTTACATAAACGCTGTCGGTCCCAGATAAGCCGAGCTGGTCATTTGTAACCTTTTGCTTCCTAGCCTTAGCAAGAAACGCATGACGCTTATCTCTCCGAACAAAGCGAACCAAGATATTGGTCTCGCCTGGCTTGCGCGTTGGGATCCGGTGACACGTGTCAATGTCATGGCTAGCAACTGGTTCTTTAAGAACGTCGCCAATTTTCTTGACTATGTCAACAGGGTTCCCGTTTGACTTGATTCCTTTTATTTCCAAGTTATTTAACCTGGTATACTGCTCCAGCTCTTCAACTCTCCGCGTTAAGCACTTGTTTTCATTGAACTTAATCAGCTCACCAATTTCATGTCGAAGTGCCTTCACATCAGCGCCGATTGCCTTTGTTTCGGCACACGTGTCACTACAAAATTTAACACTGTCCTTCACACTACGCATCTCTAATCTCATTTCCCGTTTGAAGTCTTCAAGAGCCTTCGTAATTTCCTTAGCATTGCCAGCCATTCTTAGAGATTACATGCAAAGATATAGTCAAAGTACCAGTCAAAGTTTGGCAGCAGTGCGCAGCAGTAGAAAAACTATTCAACAACGCCCAAGTCTCACCTGCGTAAAAACGGGTGGGTGAGCGAACCTGTACGCTGCTTGCGCACCGCTGCCAAACTGAGCTGCCGCCCGCAATGCCGTCCTTTATAAAGACAACCGGTACGAGCCTCCCACGCTGATTGGTGGGCCGTGCGGCGATGCGCCAGGTAGCTGGGGAAGCTGGGCCATTGAATCAGCGATCTTGACAGTGTGGAGAACGAGATGAAATCTACGCTGTTCCTTGACGTGGACGGGGCAGTCAGTCGTCCCTCGGCTCCTTGCTGCTTGGCGAAACGTGCGGAATCCGCGTAAAAACGGGTGGGTGAGCGAACCTGTACGCTGCTTGCGCACCGCTGCCAAACTGACGCTGCCAAACGAAACTATAACCTCAGGAAGAATGAAGAAGTTGTAAAAAATGAACGCAGCCTGAAATCAGTTAAAAGGAAACTTGACATAGGACAAACCAAGATGTATGCACTGAAATGTAAGCAGGGTGATATCATCAGCAATCTCGAAGGTATAGTAAAAGCAGCGGAATTATTCTATACTGACCTGTGCAGTACCCAGAGGAGTCAGGATAGCTCCATTAGAAACAGTTATGAACACGATACAGAAACTCCTCCTATAACTAGCGATGAGGTCAGAAGGGCCTTGCAAGACATGAAACGAAGATGAGCGGCAGGAGATGATGGAATAACAGTCGATTTAATCAATAATGAAGGAAACATAATGCTTGGAAAACTGGCGCCTCTATGTACGAAGTGTCTATCTACCGCAAGGGTCCCAGAAAACTGGAATAATGCAAACATTATACTAATCGACAAAAACAGAGACATTAAAGAATTGAAAAATTATAGGCCCATTAGCTTACTCCCAGTATTATATAATATATTCACCACAATAATCTCCAATTCAATAAGGGCAACACTGGACTTCAGTCAACCAAGGGAACAGGTTGGCTTCAGGAAGGGATACTCTACAATGGATCACATCCATGTCATTATTCAGGTTATCGAGAAATCCACAGAGTACAATAAGCCTCTCTATATGGCTTTCATAGATTACGAAAAAGTATTTGGTTCAGTAGAGATACCAGCAGTCATAGAGGCATTACGTAATGAAGGAGTTCAGACCGCTTACGTAAATAGCTTGGAAAATATTTACAGACATTCCACAGCTATCTTATTTTACACAAGAAAAGTAAGAAGAGACCTATAAACAAAGGGGTCAGAAAAGGAGACACAATCTCTCCAATGCTCTTCACTGCGTGCTTAGAAGAAGTATTCAAGCTATTAAACTGGGAAGGCTTAGGAGTAAAGATCGACGGCGAATACCTCAACAAGCTTCGGTTTGCCCATGACATTATTCTATTCAGCAACAATGCAGACAAGTTGCAACAAATGATTGAGTACCTTAACAGGGAGTGCGTAAGAGTGAGGCTGAATATTAATATGCAGAAAACAAAGATAACGATAAATAATCTGGCAAGGGAACAAGAGTTCAAGATCGCAAGTCAACCTGTAGAGTCTGTGAAGGAGTACGTTTACCTATGCCAACAAATCGCAGGGAACCCTGATCATGAGACGGAAATCGATAGAAGAATAAAAATAGGTTGGATCGCATACGGCAGACATTGTCAGGTCCTGACTGGATGATTACCATTGTCATTAAAAAGGAAGGTGTTCAATCAGTGCATTTTACCGGTGCTAACATATGAGGCACAGACTTGGAGATTGACACACAAGCTTGAGACCAAGTTGAGGACCGTGCAAAGAGCGATGGAACGAAGAATGCTAGGCATAACGTCAAAAGACAGAAACATAGCGGTTTGCATCGGAGAACAAACGGGTATAGCCGATATTCTAATTGACAGTATGAGAAAAAAATGGAGCTTGGCTGGTCGTGTAATGCGCAGGTTAGATAACCGTTGGACCATTAGGGTTACAGAATGGGTACCAAGAGAAAGGAAACGCATTCGAGGACGTCAGAAGACTAGGTGGAGCGATGAAATTAGGAAATTCGTGGGCCCCAGTTGGAATCGGTCGGCGCAGGACCTCGGTAATTGGAGATCGCAGGGAGTCGCCTTCGTCCTGCAGTGGACATAATATAGGCTGCTGATGATGACGATGAATATGTGTTTGTGCACTTTACCCCCCATTTGTTTTCGTCCATGTCTCTGAGTCTTCAGTCAAAACTATCTTTTTCTGCGCTTCTCTGACTTCAAAAGAGACCCAACCCATGTCTCCTTACACTGCCTCATTTGTTGTGTTACTGTGGGCTCCTAAAGTCAACTGGTCTACCAATCTTTGGTGAATTGTGATAATGATGATGATGATGAATTGGCATTCCCTTTGAAACGGGGCGGTTACAAACATTCACTTAGCCTGCTTGAGCTATAATAAGGTATGCTATACATGCTCTTCAGTATATTATTTTGTGTACCTTTCCTTAATTTTTTCTCCTTTCCTAAAGCTTCTATATCTACGTTGTACTGTTAACTCTGCTTGTAACAGACCCATCCTATCAGTCTATTCCCTGTGTTCCCCCACTAATACTATAAACGCCTACTACTTATCTCGACTGCCTGATCAGTTGATGCTTCCCTCCCATTCTGTACACTGTGAACGGCACGCTGTAGCGCCACCTTTTGGTTGCAAGTGTATTTACTCTGGTAATAGCTTTTTTTTTTGCCTGACTTTGTTTTGTTTGCCTCCTCACATATTAATATTAACTACCAGAACTGTGCGGTTTTGAGCACTGGTAAGTGATTTACGCATTCACACGCTCTCCTCTCACCCATGAATCACCACTTTTGTCTTTGTCTTTATATGCTCTGTTTCGTGTGTGTATGTATCCGTTAATACCTAAGATTCAATAACAAATTTCGTTAATACGCTATAGAGTGATACGATCTCTGCATCACCCGCCGTGGTTGCTTAGTGGCTATGGCGTTATGCTGCTAAGCACGAGGTCTCAGAATCAAATCCCGGCCATGGCGGCCGTATTTATTTGGGGACGGTATGCAGAAACGCCCGTCTACCTTGCTTTGATTGGACGTTAAAGAACCACAGGTGGTCAGCATTAATCCGGAGTCCTCCACTACGGTGTGCCTCATTATGCGATCGTGGTTTTGGCACGTAAAGCGCCATAATTAATTTAAATATCTGCGTCTTTAAAACGTTTCTCTCCGTGGACGGGGGAACGCAGATCCCGGCCAAGGCCTTATCGGAGCGAGTACTCAAGCTGACGGTGCTGGATAACGATCGCGGCAAGCGACACAACGTCATCGGACACGTGCTCTTTCCTCTTCGGGATCTGGATCCACTCTCGGGGGAACGCATCGTGGCATGGAGAGATCTGGAGACGACCGTGGATCTGGTCGGTGACTCGACAAATTTTCCGGCACAAGCACCCAGGCGATAAGACTGCAGGACAAAAAAACGGGGAAGAAAGCAAACATATTGAGCGAGAGAAACACAGGCACAATCTATAATTGTCAACTAAGTGCCTTTTTTTAGGACATGCGTTTAAACATTACTTGCAGAGTTATACTAATGATTCACAATTACACTTAAATCATGAATCCGCTTTAAGTAACCTTGTTTTCTTTCCACATTTTAGAGAAATTAATCAAATGGGCGTTAATAATGAAACGTCAGGTTGTTTTCGCTAATAATATTGTAACAGCAGTGCAGGAAGTATATAAGATGCGTTCTTAAATGGGGATTCTATCAAACTGTTTTTGCGTACGAACGACTTATTGAATACGCGCCAATGTTTTTAACGATTGTGCTGATTAGAAAATGTTTTGTGGCATGATTTCATAAGGGCATCCTCTATCAACTGTAGCGTCAAATTGTCCATACGCAGCGGCAATAGCCAGCAATGCGAGTAGTAGTTCAAGGCAGACCTTTCAATTTATGTAAAAACTGCGGACGAGTAACACGTTAGCTTTAGTTGGTTCCGGATCATGCTCAAATATATATCAAGTGCAGAAAGTAAAAAAAAAAAAACGTGTGGACACATCACTGCGACATTCATATTCAGTACATCCGCACATTTTTATATTAATCGCTCAGATTTGTGGGCCCATGCCAAATCATTGTTTCTACTCGTATAATTTGCAGTTTCTGATGCTGTGCATTCAGGGACAAAACCACGCTTATGCTATGTGTTCACGACACGCATCCAACGAAGATCATGCATTCATAAATATGCACACCGTGATAAAGATAGAGAAAAAGCAGTCAGTAATTCCTGAAAGGGGATTTTCAAAATGAAACGTATTATAGGTATGCGAGAATGTGGTTACTAAAGTAAAATACGCAAACATCTTGGAATTAACTTTCCATTGCGGAGGGTTGTACATGTTATTAATGTCATTATGGCGGTTTCCTGGCGTAACTCGCAGTCGTGACAAGTGTGGAGAAATATGACGTGGCCCGATGACAGCGGCGGCCCGAAAACACTTAACAGCTTACTAGATTATCATGTCCCATTAATGTCTCAGCAAACGGTCCGTCGCCTAAGGACGTACTCATGCGCATAATACATATGCGAAATGACCATAGTACAGAAGCTTGTTTTGCCCATCGTATAGAACTCTCGCTTCTTATAACGATGAAAAAGCCCGCAAACAACATTTTAATACAGAAGGCATTAGGAGTTCATTGTCATACTTTAAAGTTAAATACTTAAGCACCCGCGCCGTGTTGGTTTTTTTAATAATTCATCTTTAAATTTTCAAGAACCGGTAGTTTTTTTCTATTAGTCTACCGATCAGCAGTTGCGCCAAACACTTTTCATTCTTTCGATATAGTGCCGGTGTTATTTTCAATATATTCGTGTCACCAAAGTGGCACTTTTATTTGAAACCTCGGAGAAATAAAAAATCATCCGGCCGGAAAAGTGGGTTTACTCCCGGGAAAGCGCTGATAAGTACACTCGCGGATAATGGGGTTTCGTCGTTCGTGCGCAGGCGGTCGAAAAGCGAAAACCGACCTCAGCGTTCTTAACAGAGTCCGCATCGATTACCACACACCGCACGCCAGCGTCCTTGGTGACATCAATATGATTCGGTTCGCGCAGACGCCGGGATTCGGCAGGCCGGGGCCCGCGCCCAAACAAGCGCACATCACGCGAAGCTTTCCGCTCAGTCACACGCATTCCTCCCATTTCATTTTCGTGCGTGCACCCTGCAGTGAATGAAAAAAAGAAACGAGTGCTGCGCGTTTGCTTGCGTCGGCCACTGGAAAGAAGTGTCGCTGCCCAACGCAGGCGCCGCCGGACCAAGGGGAGCTGCTGCTGGGCCTCTGCTACAAAGCCGGCCTCGAGAGGCTCACCGTCACCGTGCTGGAGGCTCGTGGCCTGGTCGCGCCTCCGGAGATGGGAAACCAGGCTTCCCTCGGTCAGTGCGCGTCCCTGGCCCCCTGTTTGGTTGAGAAAACAAATCAAGGGAAACGGCTGGCATGTTAACCAGGGCTGCTTCCGCTTATCTGCGGAAGAAAAATAATGAAGAAAATAGGATGGGCTGCAGGAACGCGTGGGAATGTTGCAAGTGTGGGAGAACCTCTATTACATTTAGCGAGATCCCAGTTCGACCAAAAAACACGAAAACGCTGGGACAGTGCATTGTGTTCGAAAACCGCTGTGTTCCGATAGCGGACGATTGGCTGATTAGTGCAGCGCGGTGAACGCGCCGTTATTTGTACACTAAAGTGAGGGCAGTTCTTAAATGCCACATTGTAGGTCTCGTCGAGCGAGAGTACGCAGAAAACGAGGTCGCTGTGTGCTTCGAATCACCACACTTATTTCGTGTTTGCCACAGTCCTCCTCAACTCTCGAGCGATTTTCGTTTTCTGTCGCTTTTCGCACAAAGGCGGCCGAGCCTGATTGGCGTCGCTGCCAACAATAATGGCGTCGCCAGCCAACATGGCGTCGCCAGCCAACAATAATAATGCTGGCGACGAAGAGCGAGCAGGTTAGAAAAGGAAGTCAGGTGGAAAGGGGAATACCGGCCACAGCCTAGAGTAAAGCAGTGGTGCTGTGCAGCATACAAAACACTATAGTAAAACGGTTTCGGACGTGCCTTCAAGGCGAGCGTGTGGCCTGAATAAGCAATGCTCCCACCGGGCTTGAGACTAAAGACGCTCGCGCCCAAGCGAT